>NC_067159.1:47379866-47628124 GCF_903995435.1 Acomys russatus
AGTTAACACCCTTTTCTGTGCATAACCCCGCTGAAATTGTAAGCCTGACTTTAGCAACAACGACTAAAAGAAATTTCCCAGGCCAAGTTCCTATTTTGTAGGGCTCCTCTTCCTCTTCACTGTGAACATGTGTGTGGCATACTTTGCTTAGGAAGTCCTGTTTTCTTGCTGGAGAGATAGCATAGCTCCATGGAAGGGTAATTGGACTCTCCATTTACAGACCGCTCTGTAGCACTCTTCACAAAGCGCTGCTTACTTGTTTGCTTCATTCTGTCAGATCCGTAAAGCAACCCCGGGGTTTAAGCAAAGAAAAGCTAAAGATGCAGCTTTATGTGTCTGCACCTGAGGAGGTTGGAGTCACCTGTACTTAGTCACTTCCTCCTCCCACCTCTCTCTTAGCTGTTAGGAGGAGAGAGTGGGAGGACGCCTGGGAACAGCGGTTGTACATAGAACTAAAAACTAGGAACTTTAGTGGGGCATTTTCTTGAAATAGCGCGTGAGATCTGGGGAGCTAGTTCTGGCAGGAACATGCTTGCCCGTTAAGTGTAAAAAAGTCTCAGGAAATGCTGTAGAAAGTAGGCCCGTTCTATCAAAAAATGAGCCAGAAGGATGACAACAGATTTCACTTACCAGCAGCTAAAAACAAAAACAAAAACAAAAACGCCAGGCATAATGGCACCAGTTTCAACCCTAGCTCTGAGAAGATCCCAAAGGCTTGCTGGCCAGCCAGCTTGGGATCCTTGGCTAGTTCCAGACCAAAGAGACACTCTGTTACAGACAGACAAACAAACAAATGGGTACTGCACCTTTAGACCAACACTTGAGTTTGCCTCTGGCCTCTACACACACACACACACACACTCAAGGACACTTACACAAAGGAGCACACTGACCACTCACAGCTCTCCCATCAGAAATAGTTGGTAAATAAATTAGTAAGTGGATATTTCAGGTCTAAGTCAGATGGGGTGCCAGTGGGCACAGCCCCCTTCCCAACTCAGAAACTATCTTGAATTGATAACAGCCTGCAAAGGGTATCCAAGCCCTACTTAAGGACAGGCCCATGTCTAGCAGTAGATTGTCAACACAAAATGAACTCAATGGTAGTTTTGGAGGTTTGGGTTTCATAATGCTGTGTGTGTGTGCACACGCACACGCGTTATAAAATCGCCTTGTATACATAACACACATGTACACACACACTCCTGCATACACACACACACACACTCCTTACAGGTCTTTTGCTAATAATATATTGTGGTTTCCAGTCTTGTGTTCTCATGGGATTTCTGTGTGTGTGAATCTGTATGTCTCTGTATCTATGTGTATTTCTTGTGTTTTCTTTGGCTCTTTTTTGTTGTTAGCTTGTTTGCCTTTTTTTTTTTTTTTTTTTTTTTCTTATTCTGGTTTGGTTTTTGTTGTAGTTGTTTTTATTTTATTAAATTTTATTTTACCTTTTCTTAGATGCCCACTTGTTTTCTAATGATTGGGGGAAAAAAAGGAAGGGTGTGGATTTGGGTGTGTGAGGAGGTGGGTAGAATCTGGAAGGAGTTGGGGAAAGGGAACCAAAAGATATTTTGAGAAAAAAAATATATTTTCAATAAAAGGAAATTAAACAGACAGGTAAGTGATGAATACACAGGTAGTCACATGAAACATTGGAAAAAGCAAAGTGGGAAGGAACAGGCAGTGGGAAAGAAGCTCAGCAGAAGACTGTAAGACTCAGTATGATAGAGGAGAGGTCCAAAGGAGGGAAGTGAAAGGCATGACCTCGGCAGCCACAGAGCCCTGGAATCCCAGTGTTGTCACTCCTGAGTTAGGTCTACGAACAGAAAAGTTATTTGGCCCCTCCAAATCTCTTTGACCTCAGCATTAAAATGTAAGAAATGTGAGTGTTGCGTAACAATGGCTGTGAGTGGCAGCTCAGATTAAAATAGGCAGGAGACGCTTAGAATAGTGCGTGGCCTATTATAAGCGTGGAGCGAATGTTAGCTACTATTATTATCAACAGAAATTCCTTTTGTGGAAGTATCAAGAAGTGACTTGGAGTGGGAGCTGCGTTGGGAGGCGGTGACCATGTTCTAACTAAACTACAGCAATAGACAGGAAATGGCTCCAAGAGTCTTCTGAGCGAACAGGCATGTGGGGGAGGAAGAGGAGGGAATCCAAGGCAGTCCTCATTTTCTGGATTAGGGATATGGTTGACGTTGCCATTTCAGACACCGTATATAACCATTGTAACACAAAGTTTTTGGGAGAAATGGCCAGTGTGGTTTGGAACCCAACACTATGCTTTTCTGGGTGTGAATGACCACATTAACAATTAGAAATGCTACTTTGAGTATTATGTGGTGATACAGAACTTTAAGAGCCATTCGTGGAGGTGTGCAAAGACAAAAGGAAGGACAGCAGGTGTGGGCAGGAGGAGGTGAGGTGTCCTGTGATGGTGGCAGGCAGGAATTGGTTCAGCGGTAGGCAAGGGCTGCAGAGGTAAAGTCCAGCAGAACCAAAGAGGGAGGGACATGCCAGTGGGACAGTCACGCAAAGAGACCACTGGCCAGTGACACAGAAGAGATCACCGGATGTACAACTGGTCCAGGGGTTGTTTTGGAAATGTATGAGGGTAACTTTGCTCTTCCTAGCTAGCTAGAGTTGCTAGAGCTAAAAATACTGGGCATCTTCCATAGTCTGTGACGACTGAATTCTTACATCCTGTGTATCTCCACTGTCCCATGCAGGTGAAAACCTTTGTTCAATTATCTCAGCTTACCCTGTTTTGCACTTAAAGTGGTTTTTCATATGGTTTTAAGATATGTTGGCTTTTTCCTGGAGTGTAGCAACTTGAATGATGACATCATTCATGGAATTTGGGCCTCTGGTACAGTTCACCTTATGGCTGCCTTTTTACACCTGGTGATTTTAGCCTGTGGACGCAAAGATCTGCTCCACCGGCATTCATTTCCCCTACCTGCTGGTAACTTACCAGCTGGGATGGTTAAATCTGATTGCCAGCTGGATTAGATCCGGGGCTGGCTAAGGCATGCATCTGTGCAGGTCTGTGAGAGAATGTCGAAGACCAGTTAGCTGAGGCAAGAAGACCCTCCCCAGCGAACAGCACCATCTAACAGGTGGCCTAGATAGAAGTTTAAGGAGAACACAGCACGGCTTGCCTGCCCTGGCTTCTCACTGCTGTGGAGGAGTCGGTCCCTGGTGTCCCCTTCTGTCACTGACATCAGCTTCTTGAGTTCCGATGTGGCCTGAAGATCAACAGCTCACTAAGAATCTGGACGCACAGCCTCGCAGACTGAGTATCTGCTCAGTGCTACGCCCGTCCAGCATGCATACAGCCATTGCTGGAGTACCCTGTCACAGAAGCTGGTCCAGAGCCTCTTCTTCATAAGCACATCCGTCCCAGCAGTCCCGCCCCCTGGAGAACCCTGATTAGTGCAGCACCCACTGAGCAGCCTTTCCCCCTCCTCCCTGCAGCTTACCCTCCACCGCATCTGCTGAGCCATGCTCTGTGGATTTCTGAAGGAAGAAATAGCAAGGATGCCAGTGTGGCTGGAATAGGAGGAAGGCTGGGGATGACCTTGGAGGCGGGGACAGATGCTGTGGGGTCAGTAGACACCACAAGGACTTTGCCGAGCTTTGAGCAGATGAGCAATATGGCCGAGCATATTTTTTAAAGGAAGATTTCGGCTGCTCTATCAAGGATACATCATAGGGAACAAAGCTGGAGACAGACTAATCAAATCATTGCAGTAATTCAGGCAAGGTGCAGTAGTCTTGAGCCAGAACGGTAGCAATGGAAATGAGTGGTCACTGTCAGGATTGTGCACATCTCCAGCACAGGCTCTGACTTTGGTCCCTGACACCCATATCAGACAGCTTGCAGCCCATTGAAACTCATCTCCAGGGACTCCAGTGTCTCTTTCCTCCAAAGACATCCCCTGACACATGACACATATACATCATTTTAAAAATAAACATTGATGCTGGAGAGATATCTTATCTGTTAGGAACACGTGCTGTTCTTCCAGAGGTTTGCTTCCCAGCATGTGTATGATGGCTCACAAACATCTGCAACTCTAGCTCCTGGGGATCTAATGCCTTCTTCCGGCCTCCTAGGTTACCACACATACAGGCAAAACACCTACACACACAAAATAAACCATAAAGACAAATGATAGATTAATGTGAGAGAGAAATACCAAAAAAATTCTGAGCACATGGAAAATTCAGGATGGAAGAAAAAATGTAGACAAAGAATGTGAAGACTTTGGGGAAAGAGCCCAAAACGGACTTCTTGTGAAGATTGCTAAATGGTGATGATGAAGCAAATTCCAGAGAAATCAAGTCAGTGGTTTTGAGTTTGTGGATATGTGGGGGTAAGGGTGTATGTTTGGGCTCTGCCACTCTCTACATAGATAAAAAGAAGAGTCAACACTAAGAATAAAGCAATTCTTGGTCCATATGAGAATGTTGAGTTCCTAGCGTAGGAATCTTCTAGAACATTATTTACTCATGACCTCTTCCAGGAGTGAGGCCAACTCAATCAGATTGCATCCTGTCCACTCACTGTGCCATACATAATCACCAACACTGAGATTAATTCCTCCTAGGGGTACAGAGAGAGATGGGGCTCCTGGTCTTTTTGATGGGCTTTCAGTGGAACGGTTCTCAGGTCCTGGAGAACAGCACCGCTGAGATGTAGGGGATACAGGTATATCTGGGGAAACTGAGGGAAGACTCAAAATTGAAAACTCTTTAGTTAAAGGGTGGTTGCAGATCTGTCATCTGGTTGTTAACACACAGAAAATTGATTTGTCAACCTTTCTGCATTTTGGTGCAGACATTTTAAAGGTGACTATGGACAAACTAGGAATGTGGCCTTGAGTTGTTTGAAACTTTGCATTTGTTGATGTTTTATGACTCAAGTCTGAAACCTTGCAGAGGAAGGGGCAAAGGTGAGTTTGGTAAAGGAGAAAATTGTCATTACTTAGCTATGGCTATGTAACAGACCACCTCTAAATGGAGTGGCTTCAGATAACATTGTCTCCTACTCCATGTGAGTCAGAACTTCTGTGTTGCTTTAGGGTCCCTCACAGGATTGGTGAACTCCAGTCTAAGCAGAAGGCTCAACTTTGGGAGAATCTTCTCTTGCTCTGGTTGGTGGTGGGTTTACATTCTCTGTTGCCATCAGTTTCTTGGGCCATAAAGAAGTAGCTAGCAACATGGCAACTGGATTATCAGAGCAAGCACCCACGAAGAGTTGGAGTAAAACAAGAAAGGAATTATAATCTTCCTAAAAGCAAATTCCAGAAGGGAACATCACAGTCTTTTGGTTGGAGAAAAGACTGTATGGTGTAACCTAGAGAGAACGTATGGATACCATGAGCCAGAGGCTGTAGGGAGCCTTTTGAGAAGGCTTTTTAATCACACTGACAGTTTTGTGGCCATCAAAGTGTCATGTCTGATCTAAATAATATCCTTACATTAGTGAAGAGATGGTATGAGATGATTCTGCCTCAGTCCATCCATAAAGTAAATGGCAGTCTTCCTCTAGTCCCTTAGCATCAAAATATTTGTCTTCATATTATGCAAGTTTTCTTTTCAGTGTTACAAATCACACTGAATGTTATGAATTCGATACCAGCTATTTAATTGTGGTTTTATGTATTAAACAGACTCAATGTTGTTCACAGCCCAACCTTTTGTTCTTCATGACTTTTTGCTTCCCTGACTTTGTCATGGTCGTTACTCACCTGCTCATCATCTTGACTTATCCTGATAGATCCCTCAGAAGTTGTTGAGGTCTTCCTTATGTGAGCATCACTCCATGGCTACTACGTAGGAGAGATGGCTAGATTAGGCATGGGGTGGTTTCTCCTGTCAATATTCATTTACCATGGCTCTGTTCCCTTCTAGCACCTAATATTGCTTAAAATGGGTCTCACTTCTTTGTTTATGAACAATTTTCATCCCCTCGTCAGACAACCATAGAAACATAAGAAAATCTTACATTCTTAGGGTTTCCATTAGACTTTCCTGGAATACCATCACAGCTCTTTTCAAAATGAAAATCGAGGACCACCTTAATTTCATAAAGCTCCCTTGTTACATTCCCCCCCATTTTCCATTTGTTCATCTGCATCTTTTAGGATAGCCAGCATTGCCAGGCTGCTTCTCAATGTGTGGGACACAAGCTGTTCATCTTCTTTCTGGTCATTTTCATCCCATGTCATTTTTCCCCATTAGCGTTGCAGGGGAGTTCATTTTTTCCCCTTACACTTAGAGAGGGGGAGGGGAACGGAGACAGAGGAGAGGATGTTAGTGAGATCATGCACACAGAGGCCGTGGGACAGTCCCCTCCTCCCATGAAGCAGCTTGGGACTCAGGTCACCAGGCTTTCCAGAAAAACGCCTATGCACTGAGGCACATCATCAGGCCCTCTTCGGTTTGTTTTTAATAGCTTGTTTCTATTCAGCTTTCTGCACTTTTCACTCCTATTCCTTGGTGCTTTCAATACACTTTTCAGTGACCCTCATTTATTTTCTATGCTTTTCCAGGTGTCTTTTATGTTCACTGTAATTTAGATTCTGTGTTATTTTTCTCATCATCCCCCCATCACTCCTTGATTTTCTCAAGAATAAAGTGTATGAACCCTATTACCCTCTGCATTGCTGGGTCCCCCACATCTGACTACAATGCTGATGCCTCATAATCTTTGGTTTGTCCTGATTGGCAGAAGTGCTGGGACAACAAAGCATTGGTTGTGGTTGAGGGAGAATCAGAACGTCGTTCTCCTGTTTAGTGCCACAGTTAGGAGCGACTTGTAATAAGAACCAATTTTAAAAGCTGTTCAACACCAGAATGAAAATAAAACATTGACACTGGAAGATAAGTAAAAATACACACATATGTGGTTATGGCATCATGCAAAGTTATTAAAATTAACGAGTCACTAAATTCTTACGCTTCCTGACAAAAATAAGAAACATGTAATTAGACATATGATTTTTTCATCGACTCTAAAATAAAACCTACAAGTTATTCAGAGAAAAGTTTTTACAACACTTGGTTCTAGGAAAAATAACCAAATGGAGTGAACTTTTTAATCACAGGATTAGTATATGGAACAGTGACATCCGTTAAGCTTCTATTTATAGTGATGCTTAATAAAGCTGAAAACAGGACAGCAAAACATGGTCCATAGAGAGTAAATTCCTGCTACTGAGAGGGTGCGATTCAAACCTATTTGGAACATTAAAATCCCCCCTACTGAGACAGAATATGACCTCCTTTGGAAATTGTCACTGGAGGTGTAAATAGTTAAGAGAAAAATCACTGGTGATTGAGCTTATCCACTAGTTCTGGTTTCCTTGTAAAAAGCAGAAAGAAAGAGAGAGGAAGGCGAGACTATATGAAGGCAAAGAGATGCACAAGCAGGTTGGTGTTAAGCTGCCACAAGCCAAAGCATGCCAGCAACAAGAACCAAGTTCAGCTGGTGCCTGAGTCTGGCACAGAAGGCAAGATGCGCAGCTCGAGGAACAGAGCTCAGGGACCTTCTGTGACTGTCAGGCTTGGATGTTCTGGACGTCTGATCTCTCTCTCTCTCTCTCTCTCTCTCTCTCTCTCTCTCTCTCTCTCTCTCTCTCCCTCCTCTCTCTCCTCTCCTCTCCCTCTCTCTCCTCTCTCTCTCCTTCTCCCTTCCTCCCTCCCTCTCTCTCTCTCTCTCTCTGTCTCTCTCTCTCACACACACACACACACACACACACTTTTGCAGTTTCAGAGGTATCTACTATTCCAAATTTTTAGAAATAAATTATAATAAAAGGCTAGATGTGATCAGAATGTGACTTTGTTTTTATGGTGCTTAAGGTAATTAACTAAGCCCTACAAGGCATTACAATCAATCAGTGCTAATTCTCAAGCACTAAGAATGAATTTTTGCATCATCGTGGGAACAGAGTTCCCATAAGCCCATGTGGCTTACCTGATTTTGGATTCCTGATCAATGAAGTGAAAGCCAAGGGCACAGTAAAGATGTTCACCTGGAGCATGTCGGGGGACAAACAGCTCTTCTTGTTCCCATCCCACTGCCCCACACTGGTCAGTAGTAGTGAGCAATTGCTATGCCAGACGAGGTTGTCAGTATATACCCTCACAGACACACATGGAAACACACCCTCCCCAGGAGCACACAGCCAGAGTAGCATGGCTTTTATTCACACAGACAATCTGGGCCCTGAGCTCACGTTCTTACCCATCACCTTATACCACATTTCAGTTGCTCAACTGTTGACTCTGTTTCTTATCAATTAAACTTTATTATGCAACCCAACTAGCTTATAAAAGAAGGAAAAAGGTTAAAGGGACGAAAGAGTGAACCTTCCGGTAGCCGTTCCACGGGACGGATCCTTAGGTGTCTCTCTGGCCGGCGTGCTGATCCAGCTTGTCCGCTGCTCCTGCACCCTCTCCCTGCAGCCGACTTTGTTTTTCTCTCTTCCCCAACTCCCTCAGTCACGTGGGGAGGACCGGCTCCTTCTCCCGGTGAGGGTCCATTAGAAAGACAATAGACCAGGTGGGGTTCCCAGGTCTGCTTCCAGAATTCCAAACCCAGGATGGCTCCACTCAGTCTGTCACAAGCTATTCATGGGGTGCCCAAGGGTAAAGCCCACCAAAACTGCTCCCACTTGTGACAAAGCTTACTCCTTCCCACACATCCCCCTTCTCTTTAAAAAAAAATCAAGAACTATAAACACACATATATATATATACATAATCATCAGGTATCAAGTACATAACCAAGTCCTTTTATACTAGTTAACCTGAGAAAAAATATTCCACTATTTTACCAAAGAGAGTCCCTTTTTTTTTTTTTTTTTTTTCATGAGAAATTTTAATTATCTATCTATAAAGGTGTTTTTAATTCTTAAACTAAAGCTTTTAGTAACACTGTGGCTATCTAGTCTTCAATCCCATCAGAGATCCAAGAAGGAAAATCTATCTAATAAAGGATGTGCTGGCAGGCAACTTTTAAGTTGCATAGGACAGAGAGAGCAGACTGCCTGGATATTCACCGAAGTCTCTCCTTCGGCCCAAAACATCTAACAAACTGCTTTTTGAAGCAGGAAATCCGACGGTCCGGTCCATCTAGTCTCTTCAAAGCTGGATAGTCAACTTTCCAGCATCACTGTTGATCATTGCAGCCAGTCAGCCTGTCATCAGCAGTAGAGATAAGAGCATTTTCTCTGTCCAGTGACCATTCTGTCACCTGCGTCTCTTGAAGCCCCCATCTTCAGTGATGTAAATGGAGAAGCGGCCAGGAGTAGATGTCTCTCTCTGTCAGGAAAGCCCTCATCTTTAAATGCCATATTCTGTGGATCTCTGAAGAGTTTGAAAACCAACTCTATCTATTCCTACAGTTAGCTACTATTCCTTTGGAGACATCTACAAGAAATTAAACAAACCTGTTCTATGACAAAGTAAGTTAGTATTTAGTAGGATTTTTTCATAACTAAATATCAACTTTTATCCCCAATCTTCCTGAACAGTTTTTCCTAAGACATTAGTGGTACATGAATAATACATTAAATAAACATTGAATAAAATGAACTTAAGTTTCTAACATACAATATATAATATTTTGTCAACATATAACATACAATACATAAGACAAAAATGAAAGACAATATACAATTTAAATTTTTAAGTCTTAAATTTCCATCAATCAAAAGTCTTAAATTTTCTTCAATCTACAATACCAATGTAAGATTTTTGAAGTTAGTAGATTCAATAATCTACTTTTAGTCTACAAACATGTGTCCTCCCTTCCTTCTCTTCTTTTTCTTAATATTAAAAGGGATAGAAAGTAAGAGAGAAAGAAAGATAGAAGAAAGAAACCCCCAAATGAACGTTTATTAATTGTAACTAACCCCGTTAGGCAAAGATGAGCATTGGTAACCCACCAAAAACACCCACTCTACCTACTGGGAATGGGGGCGTCGTGTTTTCAAAATTACTTTATGCTGTTTTGGAGAAAAATCTTTTTTGGGTACCCTAGAAAAATAATATATTGGCCAAGTGTTGGAAAAGCTAGCTGTTTTTGTCCAGTCCTTTTGGGATCGATCCTTTTGGCTAGCCGATTTATTGTTAATATGCATGTAAATTCGGGAAGAAGCAGTAGTGCCAGTGGCAGAAGTTCGATCTTCATAATTGTCTTGTTTTTTGCTCTGAAAGTAAACAGACTTTTGAAATCATTAATATGGATGTTAGTACATGTATAATTTTTCAAGGAAACATTAGTTGAGGCACCTTGCTCAAGATGCCAGAGGCATGCTGTTGAGGTTAAATCACCCATGTTGCCTGCTTTGTCTACAGCCTTGTCCTGCTTTTTGCAAATACAGTGCTCTACCTGCATATACACCAACAGGACAGAAGAGGGCATTAGTTCTCCAAGCTGTAAGAAACAATGTCAAGTTGTTAAGGACCAGTTAGTTCTTAAGACTCACTTGTTATATGGTCAGATCTAATCTTTATAAGTTTAGTTGGTAGCCATATTTTTTCATTTTCTGTGGAAACATATGCATATCCATGACCTCATCTCAAAACTACCGCAGGTTTCCATTTCATACTTGACAAGTCCTTGTAGAATATTGGTTGACCCAATTCCTCAGTTCTTTTTATCACCCAATGTCTTTCTGCAGCTGACGTCTCTTTATCATTTACATTAAGAAAATTTAGAGTCAACAAAGCATTATTTAATCGGTCCCGGGGTGTCTTTACCCTTCCCTTTTGTTTAATAAGCATTTTTTTTAAGGTACGATTAGCTCTTTCCACAACTGCTTGTCTTGTGGGGTTGTGAGGTATACCAGTAACATGTTTTATATTATAATACATAAAGAAGTTTTTCATCTTAAGGGACACATATGCAGGAGCATTGTCAGTCTTAATTTGTGCAGGTATTCCCATAAATGCCATTATTTCCAGCAAATGAGTAATCACACAGTCAGCCCTTTTAGAACTTAAGGCAGTTGTCCACTGAAAACCTGAATATGTATCAATGGTATGATGCACATACCTCATTTTTCTAAATTCTGTAAAATGAAACACATCTATCTGCCAAATTTCGTTCCTTTTGTTACCTCTAGGGTTAATTCTCACAGGTAATGGTAGTTGACTATATAAGGAACATGAAGGACACTTATTAATTATTTCTCTGGCTTGTTGTCAAGTGATAGAGAATCTTTTTTTCAACCCCTTATCATTGACATGATGTTTTTTATGAAATTTTGAGGCTTCGAATACATTACCTATTAATAATTTGTCGATCTCTTCATTTTTCTTGTGCCAATGGCCTGGTAAAACCTGTAGTGGATCGAATATGAGTAATATACAAGGGATAATTTCTGCTTCTGATGACCTGTTGGCAGTTCTATAAATAAGGTAGTCAATTTTGTGTTATCAGGGTAAATTCAGGCAGTTTCTATATAGCAAAACCAAACTCTTTCAGCATATTGAGAGTCAGTAATTATATTAAGAGATTCAGAAATCTAACAATACCATAAGGATTGCATATATTTCTGATTTTTGAACTGAGGTAAATGGGCTTTTAATCACCTTGGTCATTTTTTAGACTTAAACCAACCATACCTGATTTATTGTGCGTCAGTGAAAAAGGTGGGTTCCCCTGACATTGTTGACATCTTTATAATACTTGGAGGGATCCAATTAGTTTTTTTTTATAAACTGTATACGTTTGCTTTTTGGGTATCTATTGTTAATGTCTCCCAAATAGTTACTACAAGCTTTTTGTCAATCTTCATTAATTACCCATAAAGACATAATCTCAGAATCAGTAAGAGCACTACAATTTCCGTCGGGTCCATCCCTGACAGTTGGCGCAATCTTATTTTTCCCTTTGTAATCAATTTAGAAATTTTCTCTATGTATGTTTTCAATTTTTTGCTCTGTTTATTTGTCAGAAATATCCATTTTATGATCCTGTCTTCCCTTTGCATAAGAAGCCCAGTTGGAGAATGTTTTGAAGGCAAAATAACCAGAATGTAACCAAGTTTAGGATCGATTTTATCCACATATGCCTTTTGAAGTTTTTGCTCTACCAGAATTAACTCCTTTTCTGCCTCAGCGGTCAGACATCTAGGACTGTTTAAATCTGAATCCCCTTGTAAAGTTTGGAACAAGTTACTTAGCTCATAGGTAGCTAAACCAATTGTAGGCCTTAACCAGTTAATATCTCCCAATAATCTTTGAAAGTCATTAAGAGTTTGCAATTGATCTCTACGGATCTGTACCTTTTGTGGTCGAATTTTTTGTTCACTTATTTTATAGCCTAATAGGTAATTGAATCTCCTCTTTGTATTTTTTTCCACAGCAATCTGTAATCCCCAGCATGGTAGAATTCTTTGTGCTTCCTGAAACATTTTTCTACAACACTAGGATCAGAATCAGCTAGCAGAATATCATCCATGTAATGGTATATGATAGATTGAGGAAATTGCTTACGAATTATTTCTAAAGGTTGCTGCACAAAATACTGGCATAAAGTTGGGCTATTCAACATTCCCTGTGGAAGTACCTTTTAATGATATTTTTTTATTGGAGAATTACTGTTTAGAGTAGGTACTGAGAAAGCAAACCTTTTTCTGTCTTTTTCATGTAAAGGTATGGTGAAAAAACAATCTTTTAAATCAATTGTAATTATATGCCAAGACCTAGTAGCAAGGAAGGCAAAGGAATTCCAGGTTGAAGTGAGCCCATGGGTTGAATCACCTTGTTTATGGCCCTCAAATCTGTTATCATTCTCCATCCACCTGATTTCTTTCTTACCAACAAACACAGGGGAATTCTAGGGACTGGATGATTCTTCGATGTGTTGAGCCTCCAGCCTGCTCTTTTCAACTAAACCGTGAAGCGCCTGTAACTTTTCTTTTGTTAAGGGCCCACTGCTCTTGCATACAGGTTCTGTTTGAAAATCCATTTTAGGGGGCAAGGCGGTTGGTATCTCAGCAGTGGCCCCCTCTTAAAAATTTTGACACTCTAAACCTGAAGAGTTTTGAGGTTGGACAATGGGCATAGCTTGTAGTCGCCCCTGATCACTTACATGAATTCTCTTCCCCAGAAGCGTGGTGCCAGTTTCACCCATATTTCAACCTTGTTTATCACGGTATTTGCAGAATAGTAATCTGAGTACCCCATTGTTTGTAAGAGGTCTCTTCCCCATAGATTTATGGGAATGTCAGCCACATAGGGTTTCAGCCTCCCTATCTGCCCATCTGGTCCCACACACTCAAGCCACTGTACACTTTGTTTTATTTGAGATAGCTTACCAATTTCTACAATTTCTGTACAAACCTTCTTAAGTGGCCAATTTTGGTTCCAAGACTTTTGGCAAATGATGGAGACATCGGCTCCGCTGTCCACCAAGCCTTTTATTTTAACACCATTCAATTGTACAATTAACTTAGGTCTCTGATCATTAATTATTGTTTGCCAGAACACCCGGGTCCCTGTGCTTCCGAATGCACCAGTCTTTTCCACTGGAGCGGCTTTGCCCTTAATGTAAGGAAACAGTAGGAGTTGAGCAATTCTATCCCCGGCATTGATTTTTATCTCCTTTTTCACACATGCCATGATTTTTATTTCTTCTTTAGAATCTCCGTCTATAATACCGGGATGCACAATAAAACCATGAGAAGTCAGCCCACTTCTTCCCAGAACCATTCCTACTGTGCCTGAAGGCAAAGGTCTGAAAACACCAGTATTTAATTTGTAACATTCAACCTGGGGAGATAGGGTAAGAGACATATTTGAAGCCAGATCCAAGGCTGCACTGCCTTCAGTAGCATGCATTAGATCACTAACACTCAGTTCCCGTTTTTCTGTGGGTTTGTCACTTTCTGACTGGCCAAAGGAATTCGGCTGGCATTGTTTATGGGGGCCCGAGCCGATGGCCCCCTCCTGCCGTTTCCCGTCGGCAAGATATTGCCTTGCACATCTCTCTTAGACTGACAATCCCGAGACCAATGTTTCCCTTTCCCACAGCGACTACAGTACCCTGGGAATCTTGGCACCTCATTACCATCATAACCAGAACCTCCTTGTTTTCTCCTACGAGTTACGTTTTCTCCTGGGTTATTGCGCCTTCTATCTCTACAGTTTCTTTGCACATGACCAATTTTACCACAATTGAAGCACCGAGTATTAGGATATCTGGGCTCTCTGGCTAAAGCTTGTCCCACAATATTATTTTGATACTCCTGAGAGTTGATATTAACTGTCTCCTTTACCCAGTCATCTAGTGGAGCGCCTCTTTCCTTTAATGGTCTAAGCACCCTTTTACAGTCAGCATTTGCATTCTCATAAGCCATGATAAGTTTCAATGTCTGTTTGTTGTCAGAATCTGGCATCACCTTATCCATTGCAGATCTTAACCTCTGCAAGAATTCTGTAAAGGGCTCCAAGGGTCCTTGGAACACTTTAGTAAAGGGAATAGTGGTTTTCCCAGGTTCCTCTACCAGCTCCCAAGCTCTCAAGGCTGCCTTACGACATTGTTTAATCACCCTATCTTCAGCTTGAATTTGTTCTCTAATATTAGTATATTGTCCTTCACCAAGCAATTGATCTCTATTAATATTTATTCCCTGTGTCGTATTTTCCTGTTCTATTTTTATAGCCTCTGTTCGCCACCATGATAACCACTGTAACTGTTGTGCTGCTTTCAATACCGCTGAAACTAAATTTTTCCAATCTTGGGGAACAAGTCTATTTTGTGTGGCCCAGCTATTTAACATTTGTTTAACAAATGTAGAGTGCATACCATATTTGACGACGGATTCCTTAAAATGTTTTAAATCCATCATGTCTACAGGACGCCAGGCCATTTCATAACCCTTAGCACCATTTTGCTCAGGTACATGTCTTACAGTGACTGGAAAAGCTGAAGGTGTCTGGGCGACTGTGGAGGTATCTTCCACTGGGACATTTACTTCCAAAGACCTTTTGGTCGGTCTAGCTTCCTTTGCCTCTGGTTTCTGACCTTCTCCATCCTTTTTAACCACAGGTGCCTTCTGCTTTTCTAACCCTTCCAGTTTTTTCTGCATTTTGCCCATTTGTTCAGTCAAGTCAGTAATTCTTTCCAAAAGGATAGAGCTTATTGACTCTTCTGGTTTTTTTTGGCTTTCCGGTCTCTCTATTTCTTGTCCTTCATCACTACCAATTACCAAAAATTCTTTCTGCTTTCCCATCTCTTCATTTTCTTTCCTCAGCCTTTCCATCTGTCCAGTCAAATCTGCAATCTTTTCCAAAAGGATAGAACTTACTGCCCCTTCTGGCTTTTCTATGTCATTAGCCTTTCTTTTAATCCTTCTAAACATGAAATATTGTAATAAAAGGACAATGAAAAAACAGAGAATTCCCTCTAAGTATAATGCAGGAAAAAGTTTTGCAACAGCAGTTGCAACTTTGCTGATACCCTGAAACAGCATTTCTATACCTTCGAATACTGACTCTTCCTCCGTACCCTTAGGGACTGTGGAACCCATCGGGCCCCACGTTGGGCGCCAGATGTTGACTCTGTTTCTTATCAATTAAACTTTATTATGCAACCCAACTAGCTTATAAAAGAAGGAAAAAGGTTAAAGGGACGAAAGAGTGAACCTTCCGGTAGCCGTTCCACGGGACGGATCCTTAGGTGTCTCTCTGGCCGGCGTGCTGATCCAGCTTGTCCGCTGCTCCTGCACCCTCTCCCTGCAGCCGACTTTGTTTTTCTCTCTTCCCCAACTCCCTCAGTCACGTGGGGAGGACCGGCTCCTTCTCCCGGTGAGGGTCCATTAGAAAGACAATAGACCAGGTGGGGTTCCCAGGTCTGCTTCCAGAATTCCAAACCCAGGATGGCTCCACTCAGTCTGTCACAAGCTATTCATGGGGTGCCCAAGGGTAAAGCCCACCAAAACTGCTCCCACTTGTGACAAAGCTTACTCCTTCCCACACTCAACTGTACTGTAAGTGAGATTTATACTGATTTAAAACGTAGCACATTCTGACACGATGGAGTGGCTTAAAAGTTGGTTTTATTTTACCGTGTGTGTGTGTGTGTGTGTGTGTGTGTGTGTGTGTAAATTTCATACATCCTGCCTCTTCTCCTGCCACACTCCTTCTGATACATCTCCTATAACACATTAAGTCCAACTAGTGCTGCCTATACATACGTGTGTGGTTGTCCATTGGGGTTCACACAGCCTAACAATGATCACTGGCCAATCCCTGAATACAATCACATCATTTTCCCCTTCCCTTTTCCCCCTTCAAGTTTTTGATATAGATATCCTTGCTTTCTTTTAAATCTAGGGCGTAGTTTTTCATTAATTGTTGTTACTACAGTGTGTGTGTATGTGTGTGTGTGTGTGTGTGTGTGTGTGTGTGTGTGTGCGCGCGTGCGCGCGCGCGTCTCCCTAAATTCATAAGTGCAATCTACTTGCTCAGTCCATCTAATGGTAGTTGCATGTTTATGTTTTCAGGGCTGGCCATTTGGTATTAGATAACCAATTGGTGTGCTTTTTCCCTGGCTAACACTATTTTTCTCACCCTCAGCGTTCTATTCCTTACTTGCCTGCAGGTATTTTAACTCTCCTGATCTCGTAAGGGTAACCATGCCATGAATTCACATGTGTAACAGCAATTCTATGTCCAAAGGCCAAACTTTCACTGCTCTGCTCCTCCATCTTCCTGTCCTTATATCTCTTTGTCTCCTCTTCATCTGTGTTCACTGAGCCTTGGGGGAGGGGGGATTACAAAATACCATGAACATGGTTTGTTCTGAACCAAGGCTGCAGTGAAGCCATGTGGTGTGACATGGGCAAGCGCTACCAGTGTCACCTCCAATTCATTCGAAATTTGATTTTGAAGTAAATTTTGATCATTATGCACTCAGAAACTTTTTGTTGTCGCCAGTTGTTTATTCGTTTGTTTGGTTGGTTTTGTGTGACCCTCACACATCTGTTGTTGGGACCCATCGTTTAAGCCTTTTCATTGATGTAATGTATCCACCCTTCAAAACTCAGGAACTTCATGTTATCCCATCTTCAACATTAACCAGGAAGAGCCCCCTCCTTCTGTAATCCCTGTGCTTTCTTACATCATCACATTAGCTGCAGAGTGCTGTACCCTTCAGTGTTATTAAGTGTGTTTCCCTCTAGCAGTCATTAATTAAAGCAATACGTGTTATTTGTTGAGCAATTCTAGGCAATTACACACATTACGTCTAATTCCCAGTACAGCTTTAAGGTGAGGCTCGGAGGGCTAGATCATACATGTGGATCTGTGATGGCTTCTCTGACTCAGTTTGCACAAACTGTGCCTGTCAGTCACCTGGCTAAAATGATAACCTGGGTTAAAGGAAACTTTAGTGTAAGTGGAAAACAAAAAGCCAGAGTTTTGAAGTCAGATTATATATTTGTGCGGGACTCTTGCTCTAATTAGCTGCTAAAACAGGAGAGTTTCTAGGAAAAAAAGTGTGTCCAGAGTGAATAGTATGGCAAGGGGACGTCAAGAGTGGGCAGATGTCAGCAATGTAGGCTGCAGATTAACCGATGGTGTGGAAATACCCTTAACACAGGGGCAGTGTGCCTGTCAGCATAAGCTTGCTTTGCTCTGTGAAAGGGCTCTGCTGTCATGCAGTATGCATCTCAGTTCCTCAGATGGATGATGGAGGTTTGCTACCTCTGTGAGCGGCCGTGACCAGAGTGACTGATGTGGCCTTGGTCTCAGAGCAGATGTCTGCACACTGCTCGCCTTTCGGTTTGTGTTGGAGGCTGCTGGTTTCTGAAAATAGAACCTCATCCTGCCTCTGACCTGCTCTAATTTCATCTCACATTCTCTTTGGCCCATCAGTGCTAAAGACTCAGTTTGTCTCTGACTACTGGCTACACGATACACACACACGCACACACGCGCACACTCGCGCACGCGTAAAAATGTGCAATTTGCACATTTTTCTAAAACATTCTCTTACCAACTACAGAAGGTTGTATGTGAACACATATTTTTATGTTACTTCTCTGATCTAGAAAGTTATGAGGCCTCTTTTATTCAGAGTTCTATAACGTCAGTTAACTAAATCTACCTCCTTACAGTCTATTCTACCTCAGAGGGGAATGAGGTGCTATTTGCGAGCTAACCTTTGACCTGCCATGGTTTGTAGTCACCCTCTATTTTTTTTCCTGGGAACTCTTCTTTTTTACTTCTTTATTTTAATTAAATTAAGCTTTCTTATGTTAATTAAATTTTGTTTTCATAAAATATATTTTAATAATATTTTCCCCAACTCCTCCCAGGCCCTCCCCACCTCTGTACCTAGCAAACTTCATGTATTCTCTCTTTCTCTCACACACAAAAAAGTCAAAACAAATTAAAGGGGAAGGAAGGAAGGAAGGAAAGAAGGAAGGAAGGAAGGAAGAAAGAAAGGCCAAAACAAAACAAAAAGTGCACAAGAACACCGTCGCTTTTGTGTTGGTCATGGTGCCTTCCCTGGACTGTGGTGGCTAAGCCCAGTGAAACTCCATTGGAGAAAACTTTTCCCTTGCCAGCAAGGATCACTGCAAATAGCTTCTTACTTAGGGGTGGTGCTTTGTGTCCATTTCCTTTTTTCAGAGCTGGGAGACTGCCCTGTTGAACCCATGCAAGCCATGTATATGCTGCCATAGTCTCTGTAAGCTCACTGTTGTGTCAGCGTCCTCACAAATCCCTAAGCCCTGAAGGAAGGGGTGTGTAATGATCCCACTTAGGACGGAGTGCGCTCTCTGCACATTGTGGGTCTCTGTCAATTCCCACCCACTGCAAGAGGAAAGTTCTCTAATGAGGGCTAAGCCATGCTCTGATCTGAGTCCAAGCCCAAGAAAGGCTTCTTTTTATGTGACTTTTTAATGGAGCATCTCTGTAGCCTGAATGACCAGAAATCATAGTGCATGAAGCTTTGCATGCCTGTCAGGCCTGTCTCTGCACTCTGGGTAGCCGGTTCCACTCAGTCTCTCAGGGCTTCTGCAGAGAGACCTGATAGAATTCTCAGCCAGCCATTCCCACACGAGGGTGCTTAGACTCTAATGTTTGCTCTGGGGCGTTTTTCATTGACTGGTTAAATTCTTGGTGTATCTGTCACTGTTTGGGTGTGGATGTGGTGGTGCCATTTTGGCAGATGCTGGGAACTTTCCGAAGTGTGCTCTGGGTGGAGAAAGCAAACCACAGCTCATAGGTAGTTGGATAGCTCCGCCCACTCCTCTATGTCCGGCTCTCTGCTTTCCCCACCTTTTGACGTTCTGCCTCAAGACAGGTCAGGGGAAACACCACCAGAGCTATAAATGCTTCTTCCCTCAAGTTATGTCAGCTAAATTATTAAGACAACAAAAGTCTTGCCGATACAATTCACCTTGACGTGAAGTCTCTTCAGTTGTGTGTAAGTCTCTTTCTTACTGTCTAGGGACAGAACAGCGTTGGTTGGCTCAACAGTGGAAACTTCTGTTTCATGCCTCCCTCTTTAGACTCTGACAAGAAAGTCAGGAAGAAGGCACACAAAGGCAAGCACATCCAGGGAATTAACATTCATTCCAGCATCAGTCCACTGCTGGATCCAACTAGCAGGATGGTAAATATTCTTGCAGCTGGATTCCAGATAGTGACTAACAGTAAAAAGAAAAGAAATGAAACCAGATAAAGTTAAAAAAGAAATCACAGACCACATGTTATAAACACAAACAGTAAGCTACCCAAGTACTATAATAAAGCTGAGCTTTTTCTATCACTTAGTCATTGTGATCATTTTCTATGTCAAGTATTTACTAGCGAGCCAGTCACTCTTCTTTATACTTATGGGCTGTTTTTGCTCGTTAGAAAATTCTGGCTACAAGTTACAACAATCCCTATCATATATCTTCAAGCAAAAAATGGAATTTACCAGTTCATAAGCGTGATGTTGGGAAAGAGTGGCCCATGGACGCAATGGTGTCCCTCTTCCTTCCTTTCTGGGCACTGTTGATACACTTGGCCATCTCCTTACCTACCAAGTGGGGCCATAAGGAGTCAATGCTGCAGGTACCTTCTCTTTAACCCTCAACTAGTTATCAGGTTTGGTGGCTCACTGTCCTCACTGTGTGCCTGTGGCAGAGAGAGGATCGTTCCAGAAGGCAGGAATCCAAATTACTCAACTCTAGTGCATGTCTCTGTAGGTTCAAACCGCAGGTGTTCTGTAGAGTGACAGGCTCAGTCCCACCCTGAAGTCTGCTTGACTGCAGCATCTAGGAATGCATCTCCTCTTGCCTATAACTGGCCTTGGGGACCTCAGAGGATCAAAGATATAAATGCAAAAACAAAACAAATAACAATAAGACCCACCCACCAACCAGCCTAACGTACGAAAGCAGGCACGCACAACCTCAAAGAAAAACTACTGTGCGTAGACACCCAACTTGATGTCCGAAGCTGGAGGAAAATACCAGGAAGGAGGCCAAAGGAATATGTTTATCTATGTGGATGCTTAGGTGAGCCTGATATTAATCTTCTTTATAGAAATGTTAAAATCAAGAGGTCAGAATAGTGAAATACTTGAAAGCTTATAGGAAAAAATTCAACTGCAAATCTGTATTACATCACATAATTCTTCAAATCTGAAGATGAAACAAAGCTTTCTTAATCCAAAAATTGAGGAAAATTATTGTCACTATGAATGGCTTGCAAAAAAATTTTTTAAGTTCTTTGGCAAAAAGAAAAATAGCATAAATTGGAAATTCAGATATATATATTTCTTTATAAAATAGAGAAAAATCATATAAAGAATATATGAAAGTCAAATATAGCATACTCTTTGTATTTTAATTGGACTAATAGACTGCAGGTTGTTGAGAATATTTTCAACAATAATTATGAATTTAAGGATATTAACAATTATTTAGAATATCAATGATTGAGATGTGCTGTTAAGGGACAGATATTAACAGGATTGGTCAAAGCAAGGCATAAGTATATTATCTACAAGGAGCCTCCTAAATATAAAGACATATAGATTCTACAAGTAGAGATAAAACAAGTAAATAGAGATATGCTGTGTTAATAGTAATCCATATGCAGTAGAATTAGCTGTATTAATTTTAAATGGATCAGACTTTATGGCAAGGGGAAATATAAGATTTAAGAATCATTACATAATGAAGATGAAGTAGCCCTTAATTACAGTATTGGAGGCAAAACCTGGTTGAAATTTTGACCTTTTGTGATAAAGGCACAGAATCAGCAGGCAGAAAGTCAGTAACTATGGACTTGAAATCAGTGCCACCACCACTAAAATGTACTGACTATTTCATCCAACAAATACCCGATATGTGTCCATCTCAAGCTCACTGACACATTCACCAAGATTGACCCCCCCTCCTGGGCCACCCAACACATTATCAATGGAAGTAATTTAAAGTTAACTATTGTAATTATATTAAAATTTGGAGCTCAGTTATAGAAAGGCATCTAGAGAGAAGTGTATGAGTGGCATGCCAGGCAGAAATGTAGTCAAGAGGAGGTTAAACTATCTCTGAAACTGAATGAGAGTGAAAGTACAACATAACATTTTTAAAGTGCAATTGAAATAGGAATTAGGGGAACTCTATAACATGTTTATTATGTATGTATATTACAAAGACATAGATATACAGCCAATCACCTAAGTGTAAGTAGCCATACTTCTGGCTACTTTATCTGGGTTCCTATACCTACCACCCTTCTCCACCCCAGTTCCTTCCAAGCCCGCAACACTAGGTAGGTGAGAAAGAAGGAGAGAGGGGAAAGGATGCGCAGATCTCTTTAGACTACGTCCTGCTGATTAGGGGTGTTGATTTCCTTGGGGCCAAATCAATCCTTTGAAAGCTACAATCTGGTTAAGAAGTCTAGTGCATCACTAATAACTACCAAAGCAGAAAGCACCAGTATGGTGACACGTATGGGAGAAATTATACAATTACCTATACATTAGTTTTAGAAAACAGAAACAGGGACTACCTTCTAACTCATTCCATGATGCCACCATTGTATATAACCAAAGCCAGACAAAGGAATCGCAGAGTCAAAAGCTAGCTCTTGTAAGTATACAAACATATCCCACAAAGTATTAGTGAAATAAGTTCAAAAGTGTATAAAAGGAACTAGGCACCAAATGATATTCATTTCAGGTATGTAAGGCTAATAAAATTGATCATGATCTGCAGTTGTAGGTCAGTTTATAAAATACTTACCTAGCATGCATAAAACCCTAGGTTCAGTCCCTAGTACCTAGTACCTAGTACCAAAAACATAACCTGCATGTGGCAGCCCACGTCTGCTATCCCAGCAGATAGAAAAAAGGCACCGGGTGTGTGTGTTGGGGGGGGGGGAGGGATAGGGGGTGGGGCAGTAGTGCATCCCTAGCTACATGAGGAGGTGGAGACCAGCTGGAGCTCCAGGAGACCATGTCTCAAACAACAAACTAATAGAAACCATCACATTGGCAAGATAATAAAGAGAAATTATGCTTACCATCGATGAATGCAGAAAAAAGCACTTAAAAATTCAATGACCACTTATGGATACAAAAAAAAAAATAAGTTAGAGATATGAGGGGGGGGGACTTCCTCAACAACATAGAAGATGCACCTAAGAACTTAGAGATAACAGCATAGTCAATGATGAGAAACCTGAAAAGTTTAGGAGCCAGGCAAGATTTTTCCATTTGCCATACATTGCTTTGCAACAGTAAAATGAGAGTTCAAGGAAATGTAATGACACAAAGAGGAAGTATTGAGAAGGAAATAATAAAACTGCACTTGTTTGCCCATGACATGAAGGGTTTGCATTGGTTGGATTCCTGAAGAATCTGCCCCAAAAGTATCCCCTGGTAACTAGTCAACAATGATGGTCAAATACTAGAATTCAAGTGCAGTATGCTAAAGCCACCTGGCTTCCCGTTTGCCACTGACAGACAAGTAGAATTTGAAATGAAAGCACAGTTCCTTTGTGTTAGCACTGAAGAGTGAACTAGGCATACACTTAGCAATATTTGAGCAAGAGCTACATACAGGAAGCTCTAACACCTGCGTTAACTAAAGAGGAGATAAATAAATGAGAGGAGAGCTGGAGGGCATGAAGTCCTCGTGCTCACAGGCCAGCACTAGAGAATCCAGCAATGTTATACGCACGTGTTTTTCTCTTCAAAGGCAAGGGTGAATATCTGTTTTTCACCCAAAAAGCTGGGGGTGGATGTAGTTAATAACTTGGCGGCCTTTGTTATCTATCGTTAGGGCCAGCTCCCGCTCCATCCTCCAGAATGTTTATCCCAGATCTTTTCCCCTTTTATCTTTAGCTTTGTTTCACAGTCAATAGAACCCATCCTTAGGGGAGCTGTCACAACAACAACAACAACAACAAAACAAAAAATCCTGCACTTTGGGAGACAATTAAGTAAATGCCTATTCTAAGAGGCTGCCATCACTCTTCCTTGTTGTTTACTCAAAGAAATTGGAAACATGTCCAGAAAAAAGTATAGATGTGGCTGTTTTTAGCAGTTTTATTTTAAAAAATTGCTCTGCCTTGGAAAGGACTAAGGTGTCCCCCAGTAAATGAGTGA
Source organism: Acomys russatus (assembly GCF_903995435.1). Taxonomy (NCBI): domain Eukaryota; kingdom Metazoa; phylum Chordata; class Mammalia; order Rodentia; family Muridae; genus Acomys; species Acomys russatus. The sequence goes on from NC_067159.1 coordinate 47,403,523, forward strand.
GTGAGCTGAGGTGCATCCAGACAGCAGAGCACCCAGGACTCTGCCCCAAAGACAATGAATGTTCAACCCCCTGGTGGGGGAAAATTGCACACTGCATATTGCTAAGTGGAAGAAGGTGCTCTAAATCTTAACACACTGACAGATTTCAGCTGTGTCGAAGCCACTACTCTGTAAAAGGCAAAACTAAAGAAATAGGTGAGAGTTAACAGGGACGAAGAGGAAGAAAAGACAAATGGCATACAGAAGATTTTTTTAAGGTGGTGAAACTTTTATGTAATGTTGTAATGATGTCTCCTTGTCATCATGAAATTGTCCAAACCCACGGAGTGTATGGCAGGCACCATAAACAAACCCTCATGTCAATGGACTTTGGGTGATGATGAAGTGTCAGTGTTGATTTATCAGTTGTAATTACCACTGTGGTGGGGGGCTTTGAAAGCATAGGGGTACACGCTTAAGGCCAGGAATTTATAGGAAACCAGCATCTTCTGCTCTGTTTTACTGTAACCCAAAAACTGGATGGAAGAAGAAGGTCTTATTTAAAAAGAAGGCAACACACCCGGTTTTATGATCAGTCCATTTGGGAAGGGCAAACTTATAAACCTAGTAAACTCCTTCACCATTCTGAAGGGCAGTGGCTGTGTGGGTGTGTGTTGCTTTTCCTGTCCTGTTGAGACTGGCCCTAGTCAGATGGCTTGCAGGTGGGAGTGTCCCAGCTGCTCCCACGTTTTTACATGGCTATTTTTATTTCTATGATAGATCTAGGGTGGACTGTTCCTCTTATGTACAGGGACTTCCGGGTTTTACTGTTATTGATGATTTTACTATGATGGGAATTTCCTCAAGGTAGAGGAACTCAAAAACAAGCTCAGAGGCCCATAAACAGGCACCTTCCTGCCCGACCTTCGTGCCCCTGTCCCGAACACCAGAGCAAATCAGAAGGCTGCAACCCAACAGGTCCTCACTTTTATGAGACAAACTGAGTTTGTAAACCAAAAAAAAAATACCACACAGGAGAAAGTCCTCCTGGCTAAGAGCCACACCGACTCTCAGGTGTCCTGCACTGTGCCCTGCACTGTGAGAACCGTCTATACTTTGAGGCGGCTTTTAGTAGCCCAGACCTTGTCCCTGGCAACCATCAAAACATCAGCGAGCGCTCACCACTGCCTTCCTTTTCTGATTAAGAGGGTTTGTGGTCAGAGTTCTTTTCTTCTGTCTGTGATATGTGCATGGGTCTCCTACAACTCAGGGGTGTTTTGCCTCCTCTCTCCCTCTTCCTCACTCTTCTGCATGCTCTTGCATTAGTGTCCTAAGTGGAGAACTTTGGTCTCCCAGGCTGCTGACTGACGCTAGTGAACACCACTGGCTTAGACACGTTTATATTGACCAACACTGTAACTCACTACCCTGATGTCACTGAGTCCCCCACACCCACTCTGACTCTGTCATCTCTTTTCAACAGCCATCTGCAGAGGTCAGCCCTTTCTCCTACATTCAGTAGTTACTGAGTAACATGTTGTTGGTATTTTAACTCGTGCCTGGATTTCTATATCTTCTGTGTGACCTAGAAGAGTGTGAAGTGTAAAACTTTTTAAAGTATTTATTTTTCTTTAAAATTTTCTCTCTCCCCCTCTCTCTTCTCTCTTTCTCCCCCCCCCCGCCCCCGTCTCTCGTGTGTGTGTGTGTGTGTGTGTGTGTGTGTGTGTGTGTGTGTGTGTGTGTCTGTGTGTCTGTGTGTCTCTGTCTGCGTCTGTGTGTCTGTGTGTCTATGTGTCTGTGTGTAACTGTGTACACATATAACTATGGGCAGAAGCTGGGGGAGGCCATCAGATCTCCTGGAGTTGCAGGTGGTTGCATTTGTGAGCTTCTGATGCTGGTACTGGGACCCAGAACTTGAATCCCATGCTTCTAACCACTGAGCCATGTCTTTAGCACTGTTAATCAAAGGAAGTATGTGTTTCTCAATTTCTATCAGGCAGAACTGGCCAAAAGCTTCTGATCTTGCCTTCTCCTCACTCTTGTTCTTGCTCTCTTCATCTTAGTGATGTTGGCCCTTGGCTATTCCTCAAGGGTATATGCCCACCAAGTGTGCTTTTGACTCAGGACATTTGCAACTGCTATTTCTGCTCATGGAACCCTCTTTTTTCTTTCTTTCTTTTTTTTTTTTTCTTGTCCAATGATCTGGATGTCTCTTTACCTTCCCTGGACTCCATTCCAACTTCACCCCTTCATGGATGACTTCCTGGGCATCTTATTGAAAATTACATTCCTTATCTGCCTCCACTTATACATTCATGGGCCACCTTGTACTGGGCTGTGTGTTTGCTGTGCACGTGCATGCAGTGCACTCATGTGAATGTGTGGCTGCACATGCCCATGTGTGAGTGCCCATGTAGAGACCAGAGCAGGATGCCAGGTGTCTTCCTGTAGGATCCACCAATTACTTCCTCCCAATGCTGGCTTATGCACACACAGTTCTGCTAAGCTTTTTAGGTGGCTGCTAGGGATTTGAACTCAGGTCCTCATGCCTACAGAACAAATGCTTTTACCCACTGAGCCAGCTTCTCAATCCTCAGCTTCGTGGTTTTACTTTTTTTTCCCCCATAGCATTCACCATGTTTGTGGTATACTTTGTAGCTCATTTGTTTGTTTTCTAGGTTTCCACTCTATAATTGTGCTCTGTTCATAATCTCAACACCTACATCATTATCTGTAATGTGCCAGGTGCACAGTAAATACTTGTTGACTATAATTCTGAGCAACGCCCAATCAAATACTTGTTTGAACAGAGAATGATGCTCAGGAGCTCAGACTATGTGGATTTTCCAAGGTCTCACAATGAGCTGGGGATAGAGTGGTGATGTCCCCAGTAAGACCAGATGCCAGTGACCACAAATTCAGGGGCCACCACTTGGATCCTTGCACTTCACTTGTATTTCTTCACCAGGCTATGGCCTCGTTTGAGCACCTATTTCTAATCTTTGCCCTCAAGGGCAGAAAGGTCTTTGGAGACATCCACCCAGTCACACTGAGGACAATCGCAAACATTCTTTCTTGTTTCAAAAGGTGAACTTTGAGATTTTTCACTCTTGTTCAGGAATTCTGGATCTTTATGGATCCAAGAAAAACGAGTGACATTTCACCAGGGGACAAAATGTCCTTAAGGAAGCAATTACATTCAATTATAAAGTGAAATAGAGTTTTGCACAACTGAAGATGTTTCTGTAAGTGATGGAACACGATGGCAGTCCCCTGAGTCAATTACCTCATGAAATGAACATTTACGACTGGCTGGTTCCCACTGTCAGGAACCTGCACAATGAAGTCACCTCCCAGCACATCAAAACATTCTGTCATCCTGGGAGTGTGACAAGCTTTAAGGCATAGTTTTGATTATTTAAACTGTTTAACTTATCCAACCGATCATTTTTTCCTGAGTATCGACATGTGCCAAATATTGATTTTCAAGGGCATGGTGTGGAGGAGCTAATAGTGGTATCTGTGGGTTTTGTTGGGGGGGGGGGAACAAATGAAAAGAGGGTGTTTGGGTTTTCATTCTTAGTTGTTCTTAGTATTACAAATTATCACTGATTTCATGGCTTATAAAAACATCTATGTGGTCTTTTACAATTTCAGAAAACAGAACTCCAAAATGGGTCTTACCTGACTAAATCTAGGTATGAGGAAGCTACATTCCCTCTGCTGGATCTACAGGACCATCTAAATTCTTGTTTTAATTTTGATGGCCTCCCACATTCCTGGTTTATAGATCCTCCCTCCACCTCAGCACTCCGCTTCTCCAGCCTTCTGTTCCTCTGCCTCTTTCTGAGGATCTTTGTGAAGACATTGACATCATCCATCCAGAGCATCCAAAGTAATCTCTTCATCTCCAGATCCTTAACCTAACCATACCACAGACTCTCTGTTGCCATATAAAGCACTGTTCATGGACATGGGATAAAGGTGCTTCTGAGTTATAGGACCTTTATGTAGCCTGCCACACAGGGCGATGGGACAGTGATCTGTCAGAGGAGATGTGGAAGAGATTTACAGCATGGGTGCCAGTAGCTGGTCGGGATGTGTTGGCGGCAGATGTGGTAGGAAAAGGAGATGAAGATGAAGATGACATTTGCTTTAGTTACATATCATGGTGTTGTTTAAATTACTTTCTGATTGAACTGTTCTAATAATGTGTGTTGGAGATCTCACAGTGTCCGTGAGTCACAGATCCATGATAGCCTTAACAAGATGACTACACGGTATGGGCTTTGTGAAGTTTCAGTCAAGATCCAAGTGGGGCCTCTGTTTACTTACACCGCTGTGAGCTGAGTCACCTATCTCATGTTACATGGACTTCATCATAGATTATTCACATAGCATGGTGCCCACCTGAATTCCCTGAGTGAGGACAGAGGCAGGAAGAAAGGCAGGAGGGAGAAACAGAGACAGAGAGAAAGAGAGAGATCCCTTCAAAGAAACAAGTTGTTTATAACCTAAGCTCAGAAATGGTGTGCTCTCATTTCTGTCATTGTATTGGAAACAAAAACAAATCTGTATGGAGGGAGCAAGCAAAGGGGTGAGCAGTAGTGGTCACTGGTGACATCGTATAAGCAGGTACTTACTGCTGTCATGTAGGGCTAGCATTAGGGACAGTCATGGATAAAGCTAGTTTGAGACAGGAGGGCTAGAGCTACTGACAGCTGTACATTTGTCCAAGGAATCTAGGCATAATCTCTTTATAGACAGGGAGGTGTTGCTGGGGCTTACTCATGGGAAAGGGTGACTAGGGACATTGGAGTGATGCAGTGGATAGGAAATAGGTCTCCGTTCAAGTCAATAGTGTCAGGACAAATTCAGTGACTGGATGGTTGGAGTGCTGGTTTGAGAAGGACAGAAAGCACTAAATAAACCCAGAAGGAAGCACAGAGTTAGCACGTGGGTGAACAAGAGTATGCAGTATTCCTCAAACTTTCAGGTACAAATTACTGATGAAGGGACTTTAGGCAAGTTTAGGAAGGACACCGAGGTGTCAGTCCAAAGGCTCTGTGTACTCTCACAGAGAACGTTTCATAATTGGTGGTGGTTTTATGTTCTAGCCTATGCTGAGTGTTATTTTCTAAATAGCTTCTGGGTTTTCATTTGTTGGTGTTGCTACTATCCCTGTAAGTACTGTTGACTATGGACCTCTTGCCGACCGCACTTGCTTATACTATGAGCCAAAACCCCAGAGGAGATCATGCAAATGAATATGAAGATCATGAAAAAGTTTAGAAAAATTGAAAGGCTTGAGAACATGTAATAATAAGAAATTAGTTGAAAAGAAACATACGATGACCAAGAAATGTTCCTGGCAGTGTGCACATGTGTTACACATGTGTAGCTTCACTACAGCCTTGGTACCGGCACACATATGTACCTTTAGCACCATATATGTCAGGCCATGCAACACTGGCGAGTAACAGTGCCTAGAGCGTCCCAGCTCACACGGGAGACTGTTGTGTGCTGTGAGCTGCAGCGTTCTTACTGTACATGCCAAGGTCTCTGATCTTATGAAAACAATGACTTAATTCTGGAGAATGACAACTTTTAATATTTCTTTAGGGTGTGTCAAATTGATCTGCCTTTGGGTTGTATTGAGTTAGCACGATTTCTAAAACTGTTGTTTGAGCTGCTCAGTTGAGTTGCATAAATAACTGCAATGGGTTTTGGCTTTGGAGTAATACAGGATTTCCAAGAATGTCTGAAATGGCCCCAAACATATGTTTGTCATCTTGTACTATCTATTTATGTGAATCAGCAGGAGTCCTCAGCATCGACAATTATGAAATCAAAATATCAATTAATGCAGAACAATTCCAAAGACACTTCCTGTCTTGCAGACTCAACTATTCAATCATTGCGTAAAATAAAAAAGTCTTGGCATGAAAATAAACAGGCAGATCTGTCTCTTCATTAGAATGTAAATTTGGTTTTGGCCTAATAAGTGGCAAAAAACTGTATGTCTACCAGAGAACTGTTTTTAAATACATGTTTTTAAATTTATTATCAGTAAATGTTTGATTTGTATACCTGTTTTAAATGATGATGTTTACATGACTATATCTCTGGGGTGACACACAAAGGAGTCATGGTGGGCAATGTTAGAGAAGCCCTCTCGTTGTTCTTATATAGACAAAGCAATGGGAAAAGCCAGGTGTTTCCCATTTTACAGATGTGTAAACAGATGCAGAGTGTGAAGAGCATTTACCCTCAGTTGCCCAGTGAGTAAATGATGGCCACATTTCTCAGTTCCGTGTCCCTACTGGGCAGCCGCCTGTGGCTTACAGCAATGGACCCGCTGCTTCCTTGGTGGACCTGTGGTTTACAAGTTGATACGTGTGTGAGCGAGGGAGAGCAAATACGTGAAACAGGAGCCCATTCAGGAATCCCTACCTGCAGCGCTGAGAGGTCAAAGGCCTCTTCCCACGACATAAATACAGGCATCTACATATTGGCAATGCTTAAATATGCCCCCACCCTAAAGAATTCTCCTCTCGTTTCTTCCTGTTTCCGGAAAAAAAAAATGTGAGGAACTGTTTTTATTTTCTTAAAGACTATCAAATTGTTCATTTTCCTGTCAAAGGAGAGCATTCTGCAGCAGCCAGACGGCTTCTTGCAAAGTGAGTTTTCCCACAGTGGCTTTTTTCCTAAGCAGGAGAAAAAGGAGTAGGTGGATGAAAGCTGTCAGAGACTGGCGTGCCTTTTCCGCAGGGTAGGTTCTCACAATGGCAATACATTAGCTGGGAAAACTAGTTGTTTACGTGAAACTCAAACTGGGAAGGTTCTTCCATCTGAGGGTATACAGTGGAATAGAAGAGACCAATGGAGCGGCAGATATGACCAGAGTCATCTGTGGTTCCCAGGCTGGTCACTGTCCCAAAGAACCAGAGCCCCCCCCCCCCCCCCAATGAGCAGCTTCTAATAGGTCAGAGCGTGGGAGCAAAGAGTCCAGCAGAAGCAGGAGGAACTTCACAGCCTCTCAGAGGTTGTCTGAAAATTTTCAGAGAAAGCAAAAAGAGGTGGATAAATATAGATTTTCACCTTGAATGCCATAAAGGCAACACGAGCAGAGCACCGTAGGCTAGGATGGGCGGTTTGCAGTGCTTCTCCTTTGCACTTTATTCAAGTTTCCAAGCAACAGAGCTGCTCAAGGAAGGATGTGAGTGACAGGCGGGGCAGAGTCAGCTGCTGGGTGTACTCACTCCCAAGTGCAGTGCTGAACCCAGCAAGAGGCTTGCCCTATGCACGGCTGTTCACAGCCAACTTCCATTCTCACTCCTTATGGTTTTGCCAGCTAACCACCCTTTTCACCTCCTCCTCAACTGTCCTCGGGACCTTGTGACATCTCCATAAATCTTACTTGTCCAAGCAATGCTCATTTCTTCATCTTCCATGATGCAGGAACATGCATAACGCCTGTCTTAGTCTGTTTTTTATTTTGTTGTTAATATAATTGAATACTACAAGCTGGGTGACTTGCAAACAAACAAACAAACAAAAAAAAAAAAAAAAAAAAAGTTTACTCATATTCTAGAGTCTGGAAGGCCTACAGTTAAAAGGCCTTGATGTGGAACATCTTTTTTTAGGTAGTAATTTCTTTACTTCACAATTCTGTGCACTGGGAGTTTTGGTGCCCCACTGCAGTGAGCCAACACCAGGAGATTATGAGGGACTTACATATCTGTCCACTTATGTGTTAGTCGGAGATGCTTTTTAATTTATTTTTGAGATTATAATTACAATATTTCTCTCTTCTCCTTCTTCCCTCCAAACCCTCACACACACCCTTCCTGCTCCCTTTCAATGTATGGCCTTTTTTTTTTTCATTAGTTGTTACTGCACGCGTTCATATATTTGGACATACCCATATATTACTAAATATAACATGTCTAGTTCATATAATATTACTTGTCTGTACGTTTCCAGAGCTAATCACCTGGTGAACTCTTCCCTGGGTGGGACGGCTTCTCCCAGGCCCAGCTTTACTCCATGGCCTGCAGTCCTCTGTGTGGGGTTGAAGCCTTGTGGGCTTTTCTTTGTCCAGTTTGGTATGGTCATTGGTGTCCTCTTTGTTCGGCTCACATTTTGGTGGTCTTGTTGGTAAGACTATGAGTGTAGCTTCTGATGCTCCTAGGACACAGTCTCCCAGCAAACTCCTCGATCCTCTGGTTCTTACAGTCTTTCAGGCCCCTGTTCCTCCATGTTCCCTTAACCTTAGGTGTGGGAGTGCTTTATAGATGTATCCGCTAGGACTGGGTTCTGCTGTGGAATTTCTTGTTGGCGAGGACTCTGCAAAGCCCTCAGCTGGTGCATATGGCTAAGAAAACTCAATATCTTTTGTTTTTTATTTTGGAGAATTTCATTATGTATGCAATATATTTTGATCATACAAGCCTCTATGCCTCTCCGTCAACTCTTCCTTGTCATCTCTCTCTCTCTCCCCCCCCTCCCCCGTGTGTATGTTGTGTGTGTGTGTGTGTGTGTGTGTGTGTGTGTTCCATTTAGGGTTGAGCACTCCAATAGTCACTTATTCTCTGAACATTGACCATTTGTGAATCTCTGGATTAACCATCATCCACTGCAAAAAAGAAGCTTCTCCAATGAGGGCTGAGAGCTGTACTAATCCATGAGAGTAAAAGTAGGCATCTAGAAGGAAGCCTGACACTGTGTCATTTATAAAAATACTAGTGACAGGTTCTCTCCTAGGACCTATGACATTCCCAGCAACTGGTTCTTAGCTGCGGTTTATAGTACCAGTCATGTAGGCCAGGTGTGGTGGCGCATGCCTTTAATCCCAGCACTCAGGAGGCAAACACAGGTGGATCTCTGTGAGTTGGAGGCCAGCCTGATCTACAAAGTGAGTCTAGGGCAGCCAAGGCTACACAGAGAAACCCTGTCTCGAAAAACAAAAACAAAAACACAACAAAAGAATTATATCTTGTTAGAACACATCTTAAATCCAGTGAGAACGTAGTTGGTTATTCCCACATTATTCACGCCACAATTGCATCAGTGGGTGTGTCTTGCCAGGCCGGTCATTATTGTAGCTTGCTTGGTTCACAGCTAGGTAAGACTATTGAAGACTTTTCTCCCAGTACCGTGCAGGGAACCTTCTGACTCTGTGGAACCCAGACAGTGGCGCAGAAGCTTCCATCTTAGTGCCAGCTTGATTTTTTTCTGTGTCCTGCGACAAAAGTACACATTGCCATCATGTTCTGGTGGGCATCCAAGAGCAACGGCTAATTTCTGTATTCTTTTGAAGACTTGGGGGTCCCCCTGACCAACAATTCAGATGGAGATATCTCACATCTGGTGCTGGAATTCTGTTTGGTGATCTATGGCTTTCAGGAGAAACACAATCCTAATCCTCCTCAAATGTAAATCCTCTTCCACTCGAACTGAACGCATGGTACATACTCACTTATAAGTGGATATTAACCCAACATAGCTGTCCTCTAAGAGACTCCACCCAGTGGGGGAGCAGGACAGATGCTGGGTCGAGCACTGAGAGTCATATGAAAGAATTGGGGGTGGGGAGGGGGCATGGAAGGACCCAGAGGGTTTAGAAACCCCACAAGGAGACCATCAAGACTGGTGGATCTGGACCCAGGGTGCCAGCACAAACTGTTGCACCAACCAAGGACAATGCAAACAGTGAAGACCCCCTGATCAGATCTAGCCAATGGACAGCTCATTCTCCATGGTTGAGGAGGGGGAATCCTGGACTGCCTCTGATATGAACTCTGGTGCTCCAGATTCGATCACCTCCCCTTGGTGGGGAGACCATGCAGGCACACAGAGGAAGGGGGTACAGGCTATCTGGATGAGACCTGATAGGCTGTGGTCAGAAAGGGGCTGGGGGAGGGGGAAGCGCCCCCCTGTCTTTCAGAGGTCTAGGGGAGGGGAATAGGGTGGAAGAGGGAGGGAGGGAGGGAGGGAGGGAGGAAGAGGGGGTATAGGAATAGGCAGACAAGAACAAGGGGATAACTGGGATGTAATCTGAATAAATAATTTTTAGAAAAATTAAGAATTTCTTAGGATCTTATGGAAGAGTAGGTTTCCGCATGGATTTTTCAAGTAACTTTTTTGTTGCTTACCCCTCTCATCTCCCAGTCTTTCCTCATCTAAACCTCCCCACCACATTATTTTCCTTTCTTCCTTCAAGCCACCTGGGTCCTACTATTCTCCTCCCTTTAAGAACTTCCTCGTCCTCTAGAAGCTTCTTTCTACAGGTATTCCAAGCTAATCTGCAATAGATAAACATTTTCTAAAGTTAATTTAGCACGCATACATGAAGGTATGCATTTGTATGTTCGTGACTATGTAGAGTTACAAGGCAACTTGAGGAAGCTGCTTCTCTCCCAGCACGGGAGGCCCAGGGATCTAAAATAGGTCATCAGACTTGGATACAAGCACTTTTATCCACTTTTACCCACCTTATCACCCCAAGAGCAATGACCCATGAATTCATTAACCTATTACTTTTGAGAGCAAGTGTCTTTGTGACCCAATCACTTCCCAAAAGCCTTACTCAAAAATACTATTAATGAATGACCTTGGAGATTAAGGTCACTTTGGTCAGCCAGCTGCCACACAACTTAGCAGAGGAAAAGCAGATCGCACTGGCTGTGCGTTGTCTAGGTTAACGAAGCAGGTAAGGAGACTGGGTGCTGGTCAACATTCCGTGTGGGGACAGAAAGTCCCTTGCCATTTAAAGCATGAGCCTTAACATAATTACTAGTTCTTGTTTCAAAATATTAGACTTTAGTTACAATCGGTTTAATTCAAACCAAGCGACTAATTTTAACAGATAGTTATTTTCATTGGTCTGATTTTTTTTTCTCAGCCAGATGAAATGTAAACTAAGTGAAAGAAAGGAGCTGATGAAACTTCTCATGTGACTATAATCAGTAGGTGTGTAGGTACCTGCAGGCTACTTATTAGTATTAGTGTAAAAACACAACTTTATCATTCCTCTGCTGTGATAAACACCATGACAAAAGGGGGTGACAGGTATGGGGATGCAGCCAGGCAGAAAAAAAGGAGCATGTCATTGCCCAGTAGAAACCAGTCCCGGGGCTGCTGGAAGGCCCAGGCCACCACCACCAGGCTGCCCCACCCTATGGTTGCCCACTCCTGGGCCTGCAGGCCAGGCCTGCTCATGGCGCCACCGCTGCTACTGTAGCTGCCCACACTGCTGGCGGGAGGAGAGCACTGGCTGCAAACATGCTAGACATGTCGGGGCTACCAGCAGATAGCCAGCTCAGAGGCAGGGTGGTGTACAGCAGCCGGGGGCTCTCTCAGGTCCTGCTCCTGGACACACTGCCCAGCTGCCAGATCACCTGACTCTGAGCAACAACTGGATATCAGGTTCATTTTCCGGGTTAAGTCTCCTCAAAAGATGTCCGTGGTCCCCCCTGCGGCCGGAAGCCGCACTGCTGTCCTTGATCTGTGCTGCTGCCAGAGGCCATTTTGATGTCTGCGGTGAGTGCTGCTACTGGAGACCACACTGGTGTTCATGATTTATGCTGTTGCTGGCTGCTATGGCCAGGGAAATTTCTTCTGCAATGGCACTGATAACTACAGACTCATAACTGAGAGAGACATTGAAGGCTTCTGTGCCACACCCTCCTCCTCACCAGAAGCAGTCCAGACAAGAAAAGAGTCCTTAAAGATTGTGGTAAAGATGCTGAAGTGTAGCTCTTCCCAGCTGATAGCTTCTGTCAAGGAGGTGGAGAAGGATGGTCAATGAGAGTCTGACCAAGATTGAGTGGATGTATGGGCAAAACAAACTGGACTTGGTGGATTTGGGGCCAGGGTGGGGGATGGGGGGGAGAGGGCATGCAAATGTGGGAAGGTAGGCCTGGGAGGAATGGAAAGCAAGTACAATCAAGGTGCAATGTATGAAATTCCCAAATAATTAATTAAAAGATCACACTGGGGGGAAAAGCAACTTGGAAAGAAAGGGTTTATTTGGACTCAACTCCCAGGTCACAACCCATCATTGTGGGAAGTCAGGAGCCTGGAAGCAGGAGTGGACACTGAGACTTAGGAGGAGCGCTGCTTATAATCAGATCAAAGTGAAAGCAAAATCCAACAGTGTAAATAGGTCAAGGTCCAAGGTCTGGGACCTCTTCAGGATTGTTTGGGCTCCAAAAGGTCTGGGCAGGCCTATCTCTCCAGCTATGCCATTTGCAGCATATTGTACAACTTGTCTTGAAGGCTCAGGTCTGCTGATGGGATAAGATAGCAAAAGCTGTTAAAAAAAAAAAAAAAGCTGATAAACTACAGATCAATCCTCATCTTAGAAGGCCTACAGTAATAATCTCCGATGCTAGATGCAGGAAGATTTACCGGCATCCCAGCACAATCTGCGCAGATTCAATTACTATTCATCCATGACAAACCAGCCTAGGGCCAGAAGGAAGCCTGGGAAAAGTCAGTCTTTGAAACTCATCCATCCTGCCACAATCAGGAGATCCATTCTTCCAGGCTCTCAATGGCCCGCGCTTCCCAGTCATTAGCAAACGTTGATTTAGCAATCTTGGGGACGATTTTCTCTTCTTCCGAGTTGTCCACATTTTATATTGACTTTGACTGCTTAAAATTCACTTGATGATACTATCGGAAGAGACATTTTCTGAAAGGTTTTTCAGGGAACTGAAATTGCATTAAGTGCATTTCAGGGCGGACTCCGTGGCATCTTTGTTATTTTGCCTCGATCCAGGGGCACAGCTAGTCCTGGGGAGGGGCTCCCTACACCCACGGGTGGCAGGAATATTCATGCTGGCACTATGTGTTCTGAGGTCCAGAAAGGAAGTGGCCATGGAAATCCAGAATGTGCTTGATTTCTTCCAGTTTGGCTCTAATCTTCTCTCTCAATTTGCCAATTTGTTGGTTCTTCCATTTTAGAACTCTATTCCACTAATGGGCTCCTCCTCCTATGTTGCCTCTGTTTTGTCTCCTATTCTTTGATCAGAGTGCTTGTTTCAAAAACCAGTCTTCGTAACTGGCCTGTTCTACCGAGACTGTAAGCCATCCAACCAAATGCCTGTGGGAGCTTTGCTGCCCCTGCCAGAACCACCCAGTGTTTCAGGAAATCCAGAGCTCTACTTGAAGGAAGTTGTGTCTTCTGGTTTGGAGGTGCCAAATGAGATATACGGTGGATGGTAAGTGGAGGTCCACCTGACCAGAGGGGCCCAGCAAAGCATACTATAAAGGAGGAATCACTTTGCTTAGAAAATAGGGCATGCTAATGGAGACAGTGCAAGCTGAGTATCGATCACTCTATAGTCCTACGCTATGTTCCAAGGAAACATACAATTTTGACTATGTATTGAGTTCTTGTTGTCAAAGATAGGTATTATACATACGCATTACTTTACTCAGGATTTAAAATAGCCATTACCTGACTATTTCTAGAGGTTATAATTTAGTATGTACTGGTCTCTTCGACTAGGGGGTTTTAAAAGTTGGCACCAAAACCTACCTTCTTGCTTGTTTCTTAATTGAGTCTTTTGTTGCTGAATGGTTCAGAAATTCATTTTTGTTTAGTGTGACTATTTTAAAAATTTGACTTTTAAGTTCTTTCCCAGATGTTAATTACTAGAAGTTTAACATTTATAAAACACTGTAGGAGAAAACACCAGGGAAGGTGTGTTCACTCGGTGCCCAGGTGGCTCTGTTTCAAGGGCTCCCAGTTGCCACCCATACCCCTAAGACAGAAATGTGGCCCAGAAAACAAAAGTGCAACGAGACCTATTGATGGGCATTTGCATTGAGCCCTTCCCCATGGTGCATCCGGTGCTTTACCAAGGCCTACGTCCCACCCTTTAATACCAATTAATACCCAAAGCCAACGTTTATGCCAACTGTACTTTATTCAGGAAGCAAATGACATATTTGGTTTCATTTATGGGAGGGGCCTCCCGTGGTGGCAAGACTGGAGACAATTTCCATTAGCTGAGAGACGCTGACTCCTTTGCCTTACTGCACAACATTCAGCAAATAATAAAAATAAATAAATAAAAATATCTGTTTGTACGGACCTGCTGACTTCTTTTGTTTGTTTGTTTGTTTTGTTTTATTTTGTTTTTCAAGACAGGGTTTCTCTGGGTAACAGCCCTGGCTGTCCTGGCCTCATTTTGTAGACCAGGCTGTCCTCGAACTCACAGAGATCTGCCTGCCTCTGACTTCCCGAATGCTGGCATAAGATTTTTATTTAAGTGAAATGTTCTGTACAACACTGCTGAGACCTTGTTTTTCCAGGTGTAGGCACAGAGAAGGCAGTGGGTGACATTGGCAGTGGAATAGACTTTGAGCCTCTCTAGTGTCATAATGAGACTCTGAGCCCCGGGTCTTGCCCTTTGAAAGTTAATGCCAGTTTTCTTCCTCTGCAGTTTTTTTCCATTGACCTCCACTGGGCTTCTTGAATTCCTCCTTCTGGATCTTCAGTGTGCCCCTGGAAGAGGCAATGCTGACATGAACCAGAGCTCAGAGTTCATTCTGTTGTTTTTAAATTATCTGTATTATCAGTTTGTCTAGCTAGCAATCAATTAAGACACAGACACCTGTTATATTTTAAAATAGCCTTAGTTAACCTAGGGCAGGGCAGACATTAATCATCTAAACTACTTCTCATAGTGGGGCAGGTATGGGATCCCTGCCTCAATCCCATGCCATCTGCTTCTAATAACTTCTATCAAGCTACCTCCCATCCATAATCCCAAATACTTGCTAATGTTCTTCATCTGGGCTGAATCTCCATCCACACCGGCCATGTGCTTCTCCGTCTAACCCATGGCGGCCTCCTCTCTTCCCTTCAGGTCTCTCCTTCCTCCTCCTGGTGGCCATCTTTCTTCTTCTTCCCAGGATTCCTCTCTCTCCTTCTTGGGACCCTTAGCCACACCTCTATCATCTGCCCTGCTCAGGTGGGATGGCTTTTTATTAATTAAAAGGTGGGCCACAGAGTCAGCAAGCAGTAATTAGCATCAAAATACATCAGACCATCCCCCAACACCTTTTTCTGGGCTCAGAGCTGGATGCAGGCATTGTGGCCTGAGTAGTATCCAGGCACAAGTATTTGAATCATAGTTTGGGATCTTTCTTTCTTTTTTTTTTTTTTTTTTTTTTTTTTTTTTTGGTTTTTCGAGACAGAATTTCTCTGTGTAGCCTTGGCTGTCCTAAACTCGCTTTGTAGACCAGGCTGGCCTCGAACTCACAGCGATCCACCTGCGTCTGCCTCCCAAGTGCTGGGATTAAAGGTGTGAGCCACCACAGCTGGCTCATGGTATAGGATCTTTAAAGCAGAAAAAGATGCCTGCAGACCTTCGTGGGATATTCGAGGAACTCCAGAAACCATTAGGTCTTAACTGAAGTACAACTAACTGCATTGGTGATTTCATGATGCAAAATAGAGTCTTAGGGAAGCGCTTTCTTACCCCAGCCCCTTGTGGTCAATTTGAGCATATTTATCAACACCTTAAGTGTTCTCATCCTTCTTTGTAACATAGGGGTCAAGATACCCATTTGTGAGTGTAATGAAAGCAGCAAGTGGGATGTCAGGCTTAACATGCCTTCTTCAGTAGAACCCCACAGGATGGCCCTCTGTGAGCCAGAGAACACGTGGAAACAGCCACTAGGAGTCAGGCTGAGGAACGTCTGCCGGGAGTGCAGCCTACATTTTCTTCATCACTACAGTGTGGGAAGCTGGACCTTACATCACCAGAGGGTTTCCTGTCCACGACGTGCAGCTACCTGAGATGCGGATAGGTGGTGCTCCCCCCCCCCCCCCCGCCCCAAACCCTCTGCCAAAGAGAGGGCGCTCCTTCCCTCCCTTCAGCACTTTTTCCGGAGTCTTGCGAGTCCGTGCTCAAAGCGGCCTTATTACAAAGCCAATGGAGTGGAAAATGAAGTAGAAAGAGGGAGGGTGAAAAGGGAGAAAGAACAGAAGGGAGAAATGGAGGAAAGGAGAGGAGAGAGAAAGGTAGACAGAGATAGAAAGAACCTTGACTGGTTCTCTTAGAGGCAGCCATCCTGGAGATTTTCAGATGTGTGAGTTCCAGCTCTCTTTTTCTCTTTGGCTGGATGAGTTTTCTGTTATTCACAGGTAGGGAGGACAAACCTCGCGCAGCCATCAGGGCTTTGTATGTCACCAGGAAAGGACGACGCCTGTGTGCTGTGCTGCCTGAGCTAAGGAGGGTACCCGCACTGGATAGTGATAGGTGATATTTATTGGTCAACCCCATCTGGGCTTGTTGTCAATCACATTGCCTCCCGTCATCCATTGCTTTGTTCCACTTGTGTTTCCTTTTCTGTGTTTCTGGTCTCTTCCTTTCTCGGATAAGGTAATTGCTCAATTCTCTTTAATCCTGAAAATAGAAATAAGCAAGAGACAACATAAAAACCACCCTTCATTATGCTGGCTGTTTCTAGATTCTTGACCCAGTTTTCCACCTTGTCTGAGATTTTCTGAGTCATTATATTAACCCGTTGCAGCCTGACTTTTGTTGCAGCTCTTCGGACACTGTTCCAGTAGCTGGGGCATGACTGGCGTGAGATCATGTGACAGCCACACTTCTCTCTTCCTCCATGGCCAGCTGACTCCCTTCCCCATCAGACAGCAGGGCATGTCTCAGCTTCCCAGATCTTAGTTCCAGGCTCTTCTGTGTGTCTAAAAGTTCAGTTTAAGATTCCAGCCACATGTTAACAAATACTCAGAGGTTTTTTGTTTTGTTTTGTTGTTTTGTTTTTTGGTTTTCCTTGATCCAGACTGCAGAGGCACTACATTCTTTCTCCTTGGCCTCAATGATTTGCCTAAGTGCCAAAACAAATCAGGCTTCCATCATCCACCATGTCCAGGGCCCAGAAGATACCACTTTATGACTTTGAGAATCACGGTGGCTGGTCAGAGGCCAGGCTCTGAGGGTGGCTCAGAACTGGGGCATTCTCTGCAGCAGCCACAGTTAGGAGAGAGGTGGCCTTCATTTCACCTAGGCTAGTTGACAAGGCTGAAGGCAGAAACTTTGAAAGGCAGTTTGTTACACTGGGTCAGGAATTCCTCTGGAGATCAATCCTGGTTGTTCTGATGATCTGAGAAGCCACAGAAGATTCCAGAAATCTAAATAGGGCTTTGGCCATATGACAAATGGATGTTCATAAGGAACTCAAGTTATTTAATTTACAGAGGCTCAAATGAATCTGCTCATTCTTCTAGCATTAGGAAACATTACGGTTACCCACTGGCAATGTTCACTTAATTTATCTAGCCAGCAAATATTTGGCAAGCACTTCCATCCCACAAAGAGTTTATCATCTATGTAGAGGCAAAAAAATTCATGCACATAAGTAGTTTTAATAGAATGTGTTGCTTAATAGAAAAACTAAATGGGTTTTCCTCTGTGAAACTACTCCATGGAGCCTTAAAAGTAGGAGTTAATCCCAGGTGTGGGGATATGGGGCTGATTCGCAGAAGCTGACTATAATTTGCCTCATGCTCTAACAGGGGTGTGATTTTTGCGAGCTTCAGATAGTTTCTGCGATTGTGTGACATTTGGACTTTTGGGGAGTTTTTAGAGGGCATATAAATGCTAGGGCCACAAGAGGTAGGGTTGTTGGTTGCTGGTGGTCACAGTTTGTTAAGTAGTCATGAACAAAGAAGAAAGAACAAGAAGAAATTAGATATTCTGATGGCAAAGATCAAACTTGCCTCAAAGAGCTTAATGCCCCTAATTAGCTGAAAGTAGTCTAATGATAACGTTGCCCCATTTAAAAACCCCTGGCTTAACTCAGGGATCTCTTTCCTTTCCTCTATATCCATTTTTCCTCTCCTATCCAGTGTTAGGAGCTTGACAGGGTAGAAGAAAAAGCGCAGGGAAGGATGGATGAAAGAAGAACCCATAAAGTAGCAAAGTCCAGGTGCATAACTGGACACACACAAAAATAATCACTGTGTATTGATGACATCTATTGATCATGGTGGTGGCTCACTTTGTGAAGTGTTTGCCATGCAAGCTTGAGGACCTGGATTTGTTCTCCAGAACCCATGTTAAACAGGTGGGGGTGGGGGCCAATGAGTGGATTTCCAGAGCTGGGGAACAAGGGACAAATGGATCCCTAAGACTCACTTGTCATCCATCTTAGCTTAATCAGCAACTCCAAGTCCTGCGAGAAATCTTGTCTCAACAACAAGGTAGAGGCAGCTCTTGAGGAAAGACACTGGAGAAAGTTGACCTCTCACTTCTAGTTGAACACACACACACACACACACACACACACACACACACACACACACGGACCATGTTTCATTTCTTACACATATTATCTGAGGTTAACCTAAGATTATGTTTAGAAAGCCTCATTGGGCAAAACAAGATGGCGGCCAGAGCTGTGTTCTGTGGGTTCCAGGGGAATCACAGGGAAGGTCAGGCCCTCCTCTACTGTCACAGTAATCACTGGTCAGATATTCCTCTCCATGTCTTAGTCTCACCATGCTTAAGTGGTCCTCACTTCCTGTCTTCCTCTGCATTTTTAAACATTCTTTTACTCATCTGTCTTCAACGCCAGCAGCATTGGCCCAGGTCCTCCCAGGTTGTCAATGTCCTCTTCCTCCTGTCACCATCTTCCGTGGTTTGACTTCTGAGGTTATACGGGGCCCACTAGGCTAGTCCTGGACATTCTACATTAAGGACAGCCAATGAACAGTGTTAATTTCCTGTCTACTTATTTCCCTTTTGTCAGTTATCATCAGCTAAATCCCAGGTTCCAGGAATTGCACATGGACATCCTTGGGAGCCATTCTGTTCCTGCGGGACTCTTAAACTCTTGTTTCTCTCTAGCCCTCTTTACAAACTCAGGTTGTTTTGGAACAGATAGGCCAAGAGAGTGAAGCAGGGGGAAGGACAGAAATGTGGTGCTGGATGTCCCCCTTTAAAGCCTGAGAAAATGCTGGTCCCCTGACCTTCCTTCTCCTTCAGAGCAGCAGGGACTTCAGGTTTTCATTCTTTGCCACATCCTTCAATCTTAAAATTTTAACAATGCACTTGTTAAATATTTCAAAAGCATTATGTAAGTTACCTCACCTGCATCTGCTGCTGTGTCTGTCCTTGGGAAGTTCATTTATAACCTCCCTTTCTTCCCTCTCCCTCGGCCCCCCCGGAAACGATCTCATCATGGCCAAAGACTCAACTGTTAGCATGTACTCTGCATGACAACCTGCAAGGCCTGTCTGTCCAGCCAGAGATCTGTGATAAGCCGAGAACACCCCCAACTGCATGCTGGACACCCCTATCAACTCAGATCTGCTTCTCAAGCTGAAGCAGGGACCCCTTCTGTCCCGAATGTGCCCTGAAACCATTCCCCCTGCATACTTGGCTGCCTGTCTGAATTATTTTCTACTAGATTATCACAACACTCCTAGTGCATATCTTAGGATGCAGGCTGCTCCTTGCTTCCAAGCTGTTCCTACAAAATGCCATAAACAACAACAAAAACAACAACAACAACAAAACCCTGGGATTTCTTTCCTATGATTTTGCAAGCCAGATGCCTGGGACCTTGGTGCCTGCACTATTGGACTATGGCATAAGTGAAGAGATTAAAGGGCAACTTTTACGAATTGGTTTCCTCCCTCTGCTCTGTGCATTTCTGGGCCTGAGCTCTGGTTATCATGCCTGGACGCAGCACCCTTTACCTGCTGAGCCGTAACTGAAAGCCTCATGGTTTCCAACAACCTATGGGATGAAGCTCGCAGCTGCTAGCATGTCCCTTGCTGGCTGCCTCTCATGGCAGACACTGAGTGTCCCCTACGCCTCAGTTCTTATCACTTGTTCACTGCTCACTGCAGTGGGACATTAGTCACAGCTCCCTACACGCCTAGTAGTGTTGACCACTCTCTGCGACGGCCATGCCCTCCCCCATCGAGGAGCTGGAGCCCCCTGCATCCTTAAAGCAAACCAGAAGGTGCCCATGTGTAGTCAATACTCCTCGCTGTACTCTTCACAGCAGCTCGGAGCTGCCCTGATGTGATTTTCATTTGTTTTATTTTTTCACACCTCCTCTATCTCATATGATTTTATTTGTTCTCAGCTTTGTTTCATATCAATTTTGTGTCACAACTTCTCAGCAGAGAACACACACACACACACACACACACACACACACACACACACACACACACAGAGTAATATCTCTGAATGAACAAATGGATGAACAAGGAGTCATCTAGGCAGATGGTATCTCTCCTATTTACGATCAAAATTACTCCCAAGGAGGTGTCATTCTTTGACGTGTTTCTCATCCTTCTTTCCAAATCAGTTACTGCCTTCCGCCAGCTGCAGAGCTCTCTGAATGATTTAAAATGTGGGATTCAAAATTGGCTGCCAAGAAATGCCACTTCATCTCCTTTCTAGAGTAATGTGATTTTTTTCCTTTGACCCAGGGGAAATATCAGTCCTAGGTAAGAGGATTTTCTTTTTCAGGGACAGAGGGGAGTTAACAGGAACAAACTTGAAATTTGCTTATTCCTTCAGAATTCTACAGGTGTCCCTAAGCTGCTTCCTTGTTCAGAGTGCACAGGAAAAGGCCACAAGGTCAAGGTTTTAATTACATAGTGTCAGGAAGTGCCAACACCCTGTCAGAGTTGCAGGCTTCTGCAATATTATGCCAGATCTAGACATGAAACATGACTTACAGTGCACCGCTCTTAGTCTGAGAGCAGATTGGTCAGTTTTCCAAAGAAGGGAGGTATGGACACAAAGGGATGCTCTTTTCACAGGGAGCCAAGGCCACAAAGCCTGGAGACCAACTAAGGGCAGGAGTGACTGACTGTTGTCCCAACCAAAGGGCATGCAGATGCCATGTATAAACAAACAAACAAATGGACAACACACCTGGGCTCAGTTATCAGGTGGTGCTTATTTTAAAATGTCTGAGCTTTCCTCTCGATTTTTAAATTTTATTTATTTATTTAAATATTTTTGTTTTTTCTTATTTTGGCTTTGGTTTTTGGAGACAGGGTTTCTCTGTGTAGCTTTGGCTGTCCTGGACTCACTTTGTAGACCAGGCTGGCCTCAAACTCACAATGATCCACCTGCCTCTGGTGGCATAAAAGGCATGCACCACCACTGCCCGGCCTAAATTTATTTTTTAAAATTTATTCACTTTACATCCCAATTGTAGCCTCCTTCCTCATCTACTCTGGGTCCCAGGTCCCACCCTCCCTTCCTCTTGTCCCCAACCCGCTTCCCTTAGTCCTCAGAGAGGAGGAGCCCTTCTCCCCTACCAGCTGACCCCAGCCTACCAAGTCTCATCAGGACTGCCTGCGTCCTCTTCCTCTGTGGCCTGGCAAGGCTGCCCACCAGGGGGAAGTGATCACAGAGCAGGCAACAGAGTCCATGGCAGGGACACCACCTGTTCCCCCTCACTAGGAGACCCCTGTGGAGACTGAGCTGCCTATGGGCTACATTTGAGTAGGGGGCCTGGGTCCTCTCAATGCATGGTCGATGTTTGGTGCATTAGTCTCCCCAGGCCCCCTAGGCTCAGATTTGTTGCCTCTGTTAGTCTTCTTGTGGAGCTCCTGTGCCTCTGGGTCCTTCAATCAGTCTACTCATCCATAAGACTCCCTAAGTGAATTACTTACCCATTCCTCTTGAGTAAGCAAAGGATGCACTTGACCTTGAACCGTAATGTACTATTGATGCTTTAGCTGTTTTCAAAAGAAGCATACTGAAATAGGAGTTGTGTTTTTTGTAAGCAAGGAGACAGAGATCAACAACCGTGGCCACTTACTCAGTTTGACAGAACCAGCAGAAGGTAGGGGCGAGAGACTTCATTCTGGGTAGACACCGCTTGGAAGTCTGTGCTCATTCTATTTATGCTGCTTCTGATGCAGAAAATCGCTGTAAAATCATAACTCTTGTGCTTATGTCATAATCAACAGCTTCTTGTTCACCTCACTGGGCCAACGTGTCCGGAGTATTGTCGGCCCAACAATTGGGCTGATCAACACATTAAGGAAGGTATTGTCTGATTGCTAGAAAGAGGCCCAAGATCAGCCCCCACCTGCCAGGACCACATTTTGTCCAATGAGAGGCTGCCAGTGAGGAGACACACAGGACTTCCCCAGGCAATCCCCCCCTGGGTATCTGCGAGCTCAGGGGGCATCACTCTTTGTTTGCCCACTTAAAACGGTGTCTTAGAGTGCAAGTGATTGGGAGACTGTTGTGAAAGGCAACACTCAGATCTGCTGTAACGTTAAATCAAAATACATCCATCAGGAGCTTTGATGTCTGAATGATTTGCAACTAAATACCAGCTGCTCCATTACAACAGAAGATGGCACACCCATGAATTCGGAGCTATCATGCTTGAGAATCACTGCATGGGCCTGGCAGAAGCCTGGTGTGGACACAGCCATTGTGGGGAGAGGGAGATGAGACACTGGAAGCTGGGCTGGGGAAGACTGGAGTATCTCACGCAAAAAGAGTGCTGCCTAGACCTGTTTCTAGCCTAACACGGTGCCTGATGCAGCAGAAGCAAACTGAGAAACGTAGAACATGATAGGGCCTCAGGCCAAAGGGTTGCAGGCCAGCTACTCCCCTAAGCCCAGCAACTCTTTCCTTGATGCAATAAGGACATAGTTGCAAACCCTTTCCCTCTTTTTTATCTGAAGATGCATACATACATTGCCTCAGTCCTATGGGTGATCTTTGTTAAACTGTTTTTGTCCTTTCCTTTTTTGGTTTTGGTTTTTTTTTTTTTTTCCTTTTGGAGTTTTAGAGACAAGGTTTCTCTGTGCAGCCTTTGCTGCCCTAGACTAGCTTTGTAGACCAGACTGGCCTCAAACTCGCCTCTGCCACTTGATGACTGGGATTAAAGGCTTGCATCACCACATTTGGCTAATAAGTATGTTGTATGTAGTAAATCACACGTGTGTATATGCATGCTCATGTGCTCATGAACTCACGTGCACATGCACACACACGGGCACACATTTTATCAGTGGTTTCTTTAGAGAGCTATGACTAATATAAGATAAATGTTGTCACTTCTGTATTTGTATTTTCTGGGTCTTTATATTACTATTATTTGCTCTCAGAATCCTTTCTCCTCAGAGTGTGATGATTTCCCAGAAGTAAGAAAAGTAAAAGAGGGAAGAAAACCCCTAAAGCCCCAAAGGAGGATTTAGGAGGAGTGACCATTCCTTTGCCTATCTCTTCCATAAAGTTGTTTAAAATAATTAATGATACCATACCTCTTAAGTTTGATAGTATGTAAAAATCATAATTTTTCTTAGAACATAATTATTTTTGTACAGAATTATTTTTAATATTGAGATAGGATCTGCCTTGTAGCCACGGCTACCCTGGGGTGGGCTATATAGCCCAGACTGGCTTGCAAATTGCAGTCCTTCCTCGGTCTCCCAAAGTGCTGGATTATAGCACGCCTCACTGTAATGACCACTGGAGGTTGTCTCTAAAGATGCAGACATGTTAGTTAGTGCATATCGGTTGTCCTGTTTCCCTACTTTCTCTATCCACACAGCTCTCCCAGGCAGTCAGTCAGGTCTTTTCTCTTGCCAGCCACAGAAGGCCTGGATGCTGGAAGACAATTAGAGTCCCTGCTGGGGCTGGCACAGGACAGAAGAGGCCTCCTTCCCCTCCCTCTCAGGAAATGCAAGCCTAGATAGTGGCTGCTGCTTTAATCTTCTGCCCCACAGAGCCTCTCCTGAAGCTCAGTCAGTTCTGAGGAAAGGCTCAGAGGCAGGCAGAGGCGCAGTTCTGGTGGCATGCTCTGATCTCTCTGGGCTCACGTGGAGAGGCCATAGCCAGTGGATTTGCTGGTGATGTATCCTGGGTTTCCATTTCCTTACTAAAGCTGCTTTGTGCTGATTGGTTGGCCTGCCCTTGGGCAGTGAGAGGTCTGGATTATCACCAACTTCCTGAATATCTAAATGAGAATCAAGACGCCCCCCTCTTTATAGCAAAAATTTAAGGAATGCAAACAGTCCAGTAGTGTTTGAAGGAAAAACTATCAAATGGCCTCTGATTCCAGATGGTTAGTAACCTTGCTGTGAACACTCAGACACAGGGCTGAGAAGAGAGAGAGAGCTTTGAGGAATAGCCATAGAGGAGCAATCTTACAGAGTTGTACATACGTAAAAGGATGCTAGAAAGAATTCAACCTCACAAATACTATAAAAGACATTGCCGGAAGAAACTGAAAAGAAAATTGTAATGGAATTTTAAAGCTACATTATTTGTGTATTTTTGTGTGTGTGTGTTGAAGGCGTGGTGGTGACACATACGTGCCATGACACATGTGGAGGGCAGAGGACAGCTCATAGAAGTTGGTTCTCTCTTTCCACCATGTGGGTCTTGGGGATCGAACTCAGGTCATCAGGGAAGTGTGTGTATTCGCTGAGTCTTCTTGCTAGCACCTTAACTGAGTTTAACACAAGTGAAATGCTGAAGTGGAAACAAAAAACTGAAACAGTTTCCTTCCCCACAGAAGATTTACAAAATTGTAATAAAGCTTTGCGGGGGTTAGAGTCATCCTTTCAACCACAGGTCTAAACTTAGACTCTGCCAGTTGCCCCACGTCCACAGAAAATG
Source organism: Acomys russatus (assembly GCF_903995435.1). Taxonomy (NCBI): domain Eukaryota; kingdom Metazoa; phylum Chordata; class Mammalia; order Rodentia; family Muridae; genus Acomys; species Acomys russatus. Next base: position 47,428,173 of record NC_067159.1, read on the forward strand.
AAGAAACTGGATGTCTATCATTTCTCATTTCCTCCTTTTGTGACCTTCAAGTGTTTTTCTTTCTTTCTTTTTTTTTTAAAGTTGTATTAGTCTGTTTGCTATGGTTTGAAACACACTGGCTCTGTAATTACAGTGACTACAGCTGCTTTCACTTCAGTCATGTTGACCTTGGCTTCCGTCGCTTCTTGTCACCAGGTTCTCTTCATTCACGTCCGCTTGGTTATGAAGGAAGGGCCAGAAGGATCTTTTCATTCTTTCATTTACTGAAAGGAGCCTGTCTTGTGACTTTAAGTGTAGTGTGGCTTGGCTGGGTGTTATACTTTTGCCCCATACATCTTCACTCTGCACTGTGGTAGCCATTGTATAACTTGAGTGTCAGTGATGAAGTGTCTGAAGGCGCAATCTCTTTCTTCCTCTTGTCTTGGAATAGCTAGACTGCTTGTTTGTTCGTTTGTATCGAGACAGTCTTATGCATTCCAGGCTGGCTATGCACTTATCTATGTGGCTGTGGATAACCTTGAGGTTATAACATCTGTTCCTCCATGCTGGGAATACAGGTGTGTGCCACTATGCAGCTTTTATTCAGTGCTGGGCATCAAATCTAGGGCCTCCTGAGTGCAAGCAAACACCCTACGAACTGAGCTATGTTCCCAGCTAGGGTAGATTGACTGTAACACACAACTTTTTAATTGCCAAAATTAAAACTCTTCCTTGAGATACGACTTAGTGTTGAAAGATCTGACAATCTGGCCTGAGAAAAACTGAGTGCCCTTCCAAGATGTCAATTCAGCTCTTCCTTTATCTGAGAAATGCTCTACAGCACATTTGAATACCTTCCATTTCCATTCATTAGCTTCTCATTTGAGGGATGCCAACAGGAGATTAAGATCTTCATTCAATATGTCATTTGTCATTTCTGTCATCTTTTGTCTTGTCCTTCTGTTTGCTATGAGGACCTCAATGTAGTCAGATGGCTTCTAGGTGTTAGTAGTTTGCCCTTTACCTTTTATTAATCATTGTGTTTTCTATTGTGTCTGGTCTGCTGAAATGTTTATCTTGTTTTTATTGTGACTTGTGTACTTAAAGGTGTGTAAACAATGATCTACCCTTGCCATACGATTTGGTAGATAGAGTAGAAAGAAACAAGAAAGGTTAGAGTGTCTTCACAGATCGCCCAACAAGCATTCTGCTCTAGGTTTGAAAAGTAGTTCTGTGTTTATCTCATGTCCCATTCCTAATGAACACATAAACATATTTGGGGTTTTGTGTCTCTGTTTTCCATTCTCGCTTCTCAGAGACAGACCCCTTTCTCTGAAGTGCACTTAGGTCTCTACTATAGATCTGTTCGCAGACACTTCTTTCATGTGGAACAGTCATTGATTTACCCTGAGTTTTCCCTTCATAATGACTCCTGGTCATCAAGTAGTGTATAATGGGACTGGTGACCACAGGACAGCAGTGCGGGTCCAGTAAGCAAAGCAGAAGCCACTCTGCCACTAAACCAAGCAGCTGTGCAGGGAAGAGCCTGATTGCACAGCCAACCAACTGCTCTTTGCACGGCCACAAAAACGAGCACAAGGTGCCCCAGGAGCTTAGAACACCTGCTAAAACCAGACATGGTAGGTAGGGAAGTGGTCCCAAGATGAGCACCAGCAGGGCATCTGTCAGCCCTAGAGGAAACACAGAGGCAGAGGCTGCAGGCACGAGGAGCTGCAGCCATACAGTAAAGCGGGGGTGGGGGTGGGGTGGCCCATGGCAGTGGCCACAAGCTGGACAATGAAGATCCCTGAAGTGGTGTAGAGGCAGAGGGAGAGAGCAGGAGGAAGAACTTTCGTTTACCTTTCTCCCGTCGTCCCTCCATCTTTACCAGCATTCCACCAGTCAGCCTACCTGAACCACGGAGGGCTAGCCACCGGGGACCTAGTCTTTCCATACCTGCTAATGAAATAGTAGTTGTCCAGGTAAAGAATTTTAGGTTAGAAATTGTCCAGAATGTTGGTTCTCTGCCTCCTGGTGTCTGAGGTTAATAAGAAATCACTCCCAGGCACACACCCAAAAGATGTTCTACCATACAATAAGGACATTAGCTCAACTATGTTCATAGGAATCTTATTCACAATGGCCAGATTAACAATCTAGATGTCCCTCATCCAAAGAATGGATAAAGAAATGGTGGCACATTTACACCATGAAATATTCCTCAGCTACTAAAAACAAGGGAATCCTGAAATATGCAGGACTAGAACTAGAACTAGAACTAGAAATGATCATCCTGAGTGAGGTAACTCAGACCTAGAAAGGCACCCACAGTATGTACTCACTTATAACTGGATTTTAGCCATTTATTACAGGATAGATATACTACAATGCACAGGCTCAGAGAATATAAGTAACAAGGAGGATCCGAGGAAAGATGCTTAAGCCTCCTTCAGAAGGGGAAATAGAAAACACAGAGGTTGTAGTTGAAGAGGGAACAAAGTAGGAGAGGGAACACAGAGAAAAATAAGGGTGGAGATAAAACCTGGCGAGATGGGGGTAAGTGGGAAGACTGAAGGTCTACAGAGAAAAGGGAAACTGGGTGGGGGCATCTCTGTGACAAGCTGGGGACCTCAGTTAGAATAGACTTCTGGGAGAATATGAGAGGGACTCTAGCTGAGACTCCTAGTAGCAGGGGCCATAGAGACTGAAGAGGACACCCTCTAACTCTTAGTGGAGGAAGGAGAACACCAAGCCATCCACAAAAATCTTTGATCCGAAATTTACCCTGCCTACAAGATGTTCTGGGATAAAGATAGAGCAGAGATTGAGAGAATGTCCAGCCAATGCCTGGCCCAACCCAAGACCCACCGCATGGGAGAGATACCACCCTTAACACTATTAATGCTATGCTTGCTGACAGGAGCCTATGAGAGTTGTCCTCTGAGAGGCTCCACCCAACAGCAGTTTGAAACAGATGCTGAGACTTAAAGCCAAACATTGGGCAAAGCATAGGAGTCTAGTAGAAAAGTAGGGGTGGGGGGTGGGGAGGGAGAGGCTAGAAGGACCTGGATGTGACAGTAGCTTCACAATAAGACCAACAGAGTCAAATAACCGGGGGCCAGAGAGGCCTGTGGAGTCTGAAGCACCAACCAAGGTCTATGCAAGGACTGGACCTAGGCCCTCCACACAGATGTAGCCAATGGACAGCTCAGGCTTCATGTGGGCCACTAGAAAGGGGAGCAGGAGCTGTCTCTGACATGGACTCCGTTGCCTGCTTTTCAGTCACTTCCTCCTGACAGGACTGCCTTGGCAGGCCACAGGGGAAGAGGACAAACTCAATCCTGATGTGACTGGATGAGCTGAGGTGGGTGGAGGAGCTCCCCCTTTCTCAGGAATAGGGAAGGGGTGAGGGGGAAGGGAAGGTGGGGCTGGGAGGAGAAGAGGGAGGGAGGCTATGACTGGGGTGTAAAGTAAATAAATAAATAATAATTTTAAAAAGAGAAGAGGAAAAAAATCACTGCTTTGAGGACAATCTAATTAGGACTTTGTTGTAGAAATACTGGCAGTTCATGGTTATTTGAGAGTTGAGCCTTTATCTCCAGGGTGTTTCCCCTGTAGTTCACTGCCACCACCTCTAGCTCGTCCTTCAGAACAATTTCTAACTGTGCCCTACGCTGACATCGTCATGCTTATTCCTGTTTTTCCAGCTTAAATATTCTTTCTTGGGGGCTGGAGAGATGACTTGCTAGTTAAGACCACTTGCTGCTCTTGGGAAGGATCCAAATTCGGTTCCAAGCACTCACACAGCGGCACTCAGTCACCTGTAGTTCCAGTTCCATGGACTCGACAGCCTCCTGCCATGTCCAGAGGCTTCTGCACTTACCCAAGCATACACTGCATGGGAGCAGTCACAACTCAAAACAAACGAAACCCCACCACCTCCTCCTCCTCCACCACCACCACCACCACAACCACTACCCTAAAAAATGCACTGATTTTCTAGACTTACCATCTTAAAAGGAGCAGACAGACTTACGGATGTTCATGAGCTGGTCTCAGAGCAGGACATGAATCTGGGTTAGCTAGGGTCTCAAATGAGCCCAAGGCAGCCTTCTGTCTTGGAGCTGTGGACCAAGCCTTGGGCCCCATACATACAGGAAGTAGGAACACTCCTGAGCTGTACCACCAGACCGTTAGTCCAGTGAACCTCGCTGTGGTTGGCAGACAGAAGATTTGTTAGAAGAGCAACAGAAAGCTAATACCGTGAGATCATCACCCACTGAGGACTACCCTTCTCCCGAGAAAATTACGGAGGATGATCAGCTACAGCTGTGGCTAATATCACTGCTAATGGGTGATGTAACTCTAAATTTGAAGGAATAAACTTGCTGTGCCTTTTCATGTCCAGTTTGAATTGCTCTAAGAGGTTAGCTTAAAGCTCAGAGAGAATCCTTCTGGGAGTTAATAGTGCTTTGAATGAACCAAGTTTTCTCCAACTCTCAGTGTCCCAGGAGCTGAGCTACTCTGTGTTCCAAGGAAGAAGAGAAACAGGAGTGAGGATACTTTGAGCCTCACGAGTACACCTCTCTCCCTGCCGTTTAAAAACGCCAGTTCAATTCCAGAAGCGTCTAGGGGGCCAGCGCAAACCTTCCAGAGTGCGGGGTGCACATTCTGTGGGTGCTTTAATTTGCTAGCTTGTCATAAGAGCACACTGCAGACTGCTGGCTCACATCGCTTGTCTTCTGGGGTCTGGAAGGCCAAGATCAAGATCTTGCAGAAATGATTTCTGTGGAGATGCCTCTTCATGGCTCCCATGTTGCCTTCATCTGGTCTTCCTTGGTGTGCTACTGTCCTAACTTCCTATGGAGCTGTCAGTCTTCCCCGAGTGCACACCATCCATAAAACCTAGTTCTTACATTAATCACTCCTAAAACCTTTCTTCCAACTATAAGTCTGAGGTACTGGTAATCAGCTTGCAGATATCACACACACACACACACACACACACACACACACACACACACACACACGCTCACAAGCCTCTTGAATGCTGGGATTTCATGTACGCATCAGCATGCTTGGGTAACTTCAATTCTGTTTGTATCAAATTAAACTGAGCCTCTCTGAGCACAAAGACTATTAAGCATATATTCAGAAAAGCTAAAATGAAACAAGTATTTATTTTCACATCCAACATTTGTGCATAAGAGAAATTTTATTGTTAATTGGATCTCAAATAATAAGTTATAGGATAAAGAAATGCCCAGAGTTTTATTAAAAAATAAATGAGAGAAAGGGATTTTAGGTCCTGATAATGACTTAAAAAAATTTCCACTAGGAACAGTAAGCATGTTTAAAAATGCATCACTATTTGTAAATGTTTGCAAAGGCCATCAAACAAAATTGCAAGCTATTAAAATAATTACCTAAACTGATGCTTTCTCAAGGCAAACTGCAGGGATAGCCATCCACACTGAACAGTTTAACTGTAAGGGCAGAAGCGAGCTTTGCGTGTGCTCCCAGCTCGCTGCACAGTGAGAATGAGGGTTTGGCACCACCATCTCATGAATGCATTTTCATTGTATCAGGAGTGACCCGAAGCAGAACGAGGAAGTAGAAACGATGCTTAGCAATGCCAGGTTGCGCCCAGTCTTGTTGCATAAAGGTCTAGTTTGAATAGGCGTAATATTCACTCTTATTGCTTGGCTCTCAGCCGCAAATATCACCCCAACTACCTGAAAGTCAGGAATCCGTAACCATTTCTCATATGAGCAGAAAAGAAGGCCAGGGCGGAGGACACTGGACAGAAGACGCAACAGCTCTTATCCTTCGAAGATACTTTAATTTTGTGGTTACTGATGAATTAAAAAACACATTTTCAGCATTTCCCAGCTATAGCAGTGCATAGGAAATTCCACTCTAAACAAGGAAGCAGTTAGATAAGAACACACCTTACATTGTACATCGAAAGCTTACACTTTACAAGGTGCTTTTACATACATTATTCCATTTGATCCTTACAACAAGCAGAAGGAAAGAGAAACAGTCAGTGGGAAAGGATAATCATCCATTTTTAGGCTTACTATGAGCATTTTCTTTTTCAGACCAAGGGGCAATCAGCACAGGAACATACCAGGAACAAGACCCATAAGCCACAGTATCATTTTTTGGTAGGCTGACAGTTTGATATGAAGTGTATACTTAGCATCAGTGAGGAGTCAGGAATGGGACAGGCGGGAGCTTTATGCTATACGAGGGTTTTCAGAACGCTGTCCGAGGTAAGGATGCACAGAAATGTTACCACTGTGCACTGACTCATGTTGACATCCCTTGAGAACATTAGGTAAGGAGGGAGCCTCAACCGAATGGGAAATTAGAGGGATGCCAAGAGGTGCCTGTCCCAGCCCTCTGTCTGCAGCCATTCTGGTAAGCCTGTCAGCCTTGGGCTCCGTCCCTCACAATGCCATCTCTCCATTTACTGGGCAAAAACATAATTTCTTCTGTTTTATGTAATATTATTTAAGTAAAATACTGCTTTTGCCACTGACTTAGTATTTCAAGTTTTCAAAGAAAAAAAATTTTCAGCTACACTGTGGCTAAAAATGGGAATTTTAGGTATGTTAAAAAATATTCCAGTGCTCGCTTCGGTAGCACATATACTAAAATTGGAAAAAATATTCCAATTTAGTGTACTTGATTAGCCAGAAATAGACCCCTTTGACACATCTGACAGTTTGCTCATGTACTTAAAACAGAGACAGTAAAATGGAATGGCCTAGAAGCCCCCAGAAGCCAATGTATGCCTAGGAGTCATCTACCTGGGTAGAATCTAGCTGGATACTAGTAATTTCATAGAAAAAAATATTTTAGGATTCATAGAAATCTGTTCAATTTTTGAAAACTAAATTATAATAATCAAATTGTCATTCCCATGATTTATTGAAATAATTTTACAATAATATACAACAATGCTACCAGAGAATTCTGTAGCATACATAGAACACAATGATTAGCATGTTCTTGGGTTTAAATGAAAAAGAAAAAAAAAAAAACTAAAGTATTTTATACAAATGATGCTTTTAATTTATTAACACAATGATATATCTTTGTTACATAAAACTTGCTACAGCAGAGTATTTCAATTTTTCTTGCACATTTTAAATACATGGACCAACTGAAATAATTGTTCGTCATTGTGGGACACTACCATGCAGAAACACTCGACACCCAAAGACATGCAGCTAGGTGGAGATAGGGTCTCCGATGGGACTTCTCAATGTCTGCAAGGGTTAGTGAGGGTGTGCGCACAGGAGCAGGAGAGGGTCAATGACCTACCCGCACCAGGGAGGAGGCAGATGGAGGGGGTATATACATTAGGCTTTGTTTGACTTAAACAATCTTATATGCTTATAGATTGACCATGAAATGAAATATTTTAAACTATTTGGGTGAGTTATTATTTAAGGTAGGTCACTGATACAGAGATAAAATGAGATGGGAAAATTAAAAGTAATGAAAAAAAAGTAAAATAAAAAGTTAAGCCATTTATTCACAAAGGAACACTGAACTAAATGTGCAAGAGTGCTTGAAATTTCCTCATGATGGCAACATTGTTAAGTCAATTGGCAAAAAGTATAAAAAAATTAAGGAAACACAAATATTAAAATTGTATCTGCATGATCATACAGTCTATGAAGAAAAAAAGAGGTTAGAAATTCTGACATATTTAAAGATATCACACCCTAGAATTAACATACAACTGCGGCAGTTTCTTAGCTTTGCCTCCTTCCCTCACTGCCAGGCAGGGAAGAAAGTCAAAGCTGCACCAGTGCCCTCAGTCCTCACATCGGAGTGAGCAGCACCCACTGCTCTGCCCTTCCCTGTTGTGAACCAAAGCAAACAGAAAAGCTCGCCTGAGGAGTACCTCTGAGCTGTAAGCGGGGATCGAGGCTTTTGCTGACTTAGTGTTTATCCGAATCCATGTTCCCTTTCATTCGCTCGGTTCCCTTGAGAAGATGACGGTGAGGACTAGCTGAGAAAGTTCACACTGTGTCATCTATTAGTCGTGCTCTGCTAAAATACTGGCTAAGGGCCCCATGGAAGAGCAAAGGCGTAGACACCGTCCACCTCTCTTCTAACCCACAGATGTGTTGGTACCAAGGCAGACAGCTGGGGTGAGGAGCCACGGGCCTCACTCTTCCTGACACATGAGGCATCTGTCTGGTCACTTAATGTCTCATGGAGAAAGAATATTAAAAAGCAAAGGGAAAAGAAGCCTCTGGTCCAGGAATCCATACTGTCACTCTGAATTTAATGCCATATCAGTGACCCCTGAAGTTATAATCTTCTCTTATGCAAATTCCCTTGGTGATAAGATATTCCATCCTCAAATATTATTAAGAGTTTTGGCAAAACTGAGTCCGAGCTACTAAAAAAGAAAGAAAAAAAATCATTCAAGAGTTTATCTTCAAGCCATTGGTCAGCAAAAATATCGCTCAAAACTACAAAAAGTAACATGTAGCTTTCCTTTTAAATACCACGCAGCCATAACACTGCCCATCTGAAACACCAAGAAAGTAAAATGGAGCACTGGTCAGAGAAGTTAATGAGAGGATGCAGGAGGTTGGAGAAAAACAACCAAAACAGTAGGAAAGTGGTGTACACTGTGTCATGGCACAGACAATGCTTGCGGAGCGGTGCCTTGGTACACAGGTGGTTGCAGAGTGCACACTGATGACGCAAGAAAGACCTCACTCAGTTGCTGGAATGAAGGGACTTGGAAACCGCGTCATTAAGCAGGTCTCGGCTCCACCTCCACCTCCACAGCGTGCAAAGACTGAGTGTGAGCTCCAGGCTATCTTTTTCCTCCCTAAAATTCACAAAATTCTTTTCCACATTTTTCTGTTATAGAGACACGGATTTCTTCCTCTTCATAGTCATCAAAGTTGCTGGTATCTCCAGAGCCTCTGAACTTTGGTATGAATGGAGCCTCAACCTGTAATTGACATCAAGAGGAAAATAAGGGAAGGAACAACTCCTCACAGACTTCCAAACACCAAGAACATGACTTCCCAGCAAGTAACCACACTGACATCTTTACATACAACAAGTTCTTGAAATGCAATCCACTAGAAGGTAGCTGGGATTTTACATTTTCACTTGAGAACTGCAACAAAATATTAACGCCACAACCAGTATCAAAATGCTAGTTTCAATTAATTTTATTTTTATCAATTTATTTCCAAAGCCTTTATTATTTTTTCAAATTCCTTCCTTCTGAGGTGAATCTCTTTTGTAACTCTTAAGCTTACTTAAAATCCCTGAATGTGATGTGTCGAGATGGAAACACCTCACAGAATCACAGACCTTCAAATTCCAAAGGTTTTCTTTATTTTGAAAATGAAAATAAAGTCTTTCCATATAATCGTATGCTGTGATTAATATGTGAGAGGAAAAGCTTTTAAAAGCTGAAAAGATTGCTGCAATCAACATAGAAACTATCAGATTTATAATCACACACAGTTGTTTCATGCCCCCGCGCCCACTTCAGCACACTCTGTGAGAAAGTCAAGGCGGGCATTCTCATTCCTGTTTTAAAGGTTACAAAACAGAGTTAACCAAATTTATATCACTAAGAAATGACGAGCAGGTATCAAACTCTAAAGGGCATTTTCTTTTGTGTACAGCAGTAGTCTCATTAACTATTTTCCAATATACCTCATTCTTACATTGTTCCCATGTATGACTATACCAATATAGCACATATATGAGATATTTTAAAAGAACAAGGTGATGCACAGATATAAGTAGAGATTCTAATATTCTGTTCGCCAGTTGCTTATCTTGAACTATGCGCTTGGGACCACCATTTTATCCTGTTCAGACTGAGCCAAGCAGACAGCTGCTTCATTTCTAGCCAGATGGTGGTTTAGAACCAGACCATCTTTAGAAAATGGTTTGCAGTCTGAGTTGTACATCCTACCTCTTTAGTCTGGGCCTTCTGTCTTTCTGCTAGGTGCCATTTGCCTATTTCATTGCTTATAAACACTCGCCATGGAATAAAAGGCTATGAGATATTTAAATTTACTGTCTTATTTTTACAGTGCTTTGTGTGTAGCTGAAAAGATACTGAAATCCCCATCTATATTAAGGTACTGATTAGTCCTTGTGACTATTGCAGCTCCTCACCCTGCATCACTGATACCTGAGATTTGGCTCTTCAACAATATGGTTCACAGGCTGCCTTGGCCAGTTACCATGGGCCCCTCTGGGGGCTAATTCACAATCTGGGATGAGTTAAGCCCTTTCTGAAACACATGGACTCTAGATGAGCCCATGGGCTCATGACTGTATTCTATCACAGTCTTAGAAAGATAATTAACATTTCATTGTGTGGTATGGATAGGTGAGTATGCTTTCTGAGCACTGACAGAAAATTTTATATATAAAATATTAGTATGAAAAGATTCAAAATATACCAGAACTCTTTCGTTGTTGTTGCTGTTTTCTTTTTTTGAGACAGGGTTTCTCTGTATAGTCCTGGCTGGCCTGGAACTCAAAGATCCTGCCTCTGCTTCCCCCAGTGCTAGGATTAAAGACACGTGGCAGTCAGGCATGGTAGTGCATGCCTTTAATCCCAGGACTGGGGGGGGGGGGGCGGTGCAGAGGCCAACCTGTTCCACATAGAGAGTCCAAGACAGCCAAGGCTACAGAGTAACCTTGTCTTGGAAAAAAAAAAAAAAAAAAAGACATGTGCTAACAGGCCAAGCTGTATACATCAGAATTGTTTAAAACACTAACAAATCACAAACATGTCAAAGAAATACTTAAGTGCATCACTGACTGACAGTGAACATAATAATAAAGATAAGAAGCAAAGAAGCAATAATGATAAACAGTAAAAATAATTTTTTACAGGAAATATCAATGTCTAAAACTGGCTGGCGGAGAGTAAAGAAGTTTTCTGTTAAAATTTACAAAGGATAAATACTAATATTTCTGTATAAGAAAAGTTACAACTATAAATTTTATTTATAAATTTAGTTTGAATACATTTTAAATAGTATAAACTAATTTATAGTTTAAATAGAACTTTAAAATTGTTGCGTGTCAGAAAATAACTGAATAAGAGGCATGTTATGTTCTGAAATAGAGTCAAGCATATGAAAGTTTAATATTAGAAAGGAGCTAAATCACGGTTACTCAATAATGCTAAGGCAACAACAGACTAATTATTGTACAACAATAAATAAGAAATTAGATCTCTGCTTGACACCGAGTCTGTTCAAGTACTTCTGTGATGTGGTGGTAGGTCATCCGAATGGAGTGTGTGCCAAGCAGCAATTGTGACATCAGACTAAGGCCAGGGCCTGTGGTCATGGCAGGGACTGCAGTGATGGGGAGCAAGGTGCGATGGGAAGCTACCCAGTGTCAACAGATCATGTCAGAGGGTGGGCAGAGTCCATGTTTGTTTATGCACCAAATTATCTGCTTATGACTGGAGCCTGGACTTAGGCTCTCTCGGCCATCTTGCTTCCTGCTGTCCTGTCCTAACCCACACTAACAGTAACAGGCTTCTGCTGGTGGAGTCTCCACTGAGCTCAAGGTCACACTGTAATGGGCAGTTGCTCTGACTCAGGAGCACATGTACCCAGGTCCAGAGGCCAGGATCTGTCTGTCTGTCTGTGTCCTTTCTCTCTCTTTCCTCTCTCCTCCTGTTCAAACAGCCTTTCCCTTTCACAAATCTTCAAAAGTACAAGCTAAACAAGTAAACTTCTAGTATTTTGACATAATGTGGCAGTAAACTCTCTGTACCTTCCTTTTAGTAATAATGTTAGAAAGAACTTTTAAAAAGCCTGCACTGTGGTTCACACCTATAGACCCTCATATATAAACGTATCTTACCTGTAATCCTTCAAGTGCCAAGCCAGTGTGAGTTACAGAGTGAGACTAGCTCAAACAAACAACCCTGACAAAACCCAGAGATAAAAGAAGGGGCAGATTTTAAAGTGGTAATATGCTGGGATTTGAACCCAATGAACCTGAGGTCAAATTCAGAAGCTATATAGTAGCACTGAAATTTAAAGCAGTTAGCCTATTTGGGGTAATTTTTTTAATCAGTAAAATTAAAAGAAAAAAAACCCCAACAACCAAACAAGCATGTATTCTCTTTTTTGTAGGAAAACTTCAAGACTGATGAAAATTCCTTTTATTAGCCATAAAGAACTGTCTTCATGCGAGAAAATCTAAACAAGGCGGAAGCCACAGTCCTTGGCCCTGACGCTGGGACCTGGTGGGGCCTGACAGCAGCACTCCTCACATTGCTTCAGCCTTGCTGTGTTTGCTATTAGCTGAGTTTTAAAGTTATTTTATAACTTTGTTTGTATAATCTTTTAAAACTTTAATGAATTAGAAAAGCGGCTTTTAATATGAAAGAGACCGTTAACTTCTTTTTCCTCAGGAATGCTCTGTGGTTGTTCATCATGAAGTGTGGCAAGCCTCTGAAACATCAGAAGCTGTGGTTTTTGTGGGGGTGGGGAGGAGGAAAGCTAAATATATACACTTCATGCAAGCTATTTTTGACTTAGCATTTAAGAGTGGAAGGAGAGATAATGTTAACAGAGCAAAAAATCTTTTTCTTAAATTTCCCAATTTATTACAGAGTGAAGTAATTACTATTAAGTAACATGCTGTTGTCATTGTTATCACTGATTACCTGGGACATAGAGCTACTACTGGCCAGTAGAGTTGCCCTCTATTTAATAATGTGCTACACTAGTGTTAGAAGTGAGCTAAATTTAAATTTACATCCAGTGTTCATGTGGCTTGAACTTCTAACATGTAAGAGCCTTTTTAGTAAGCAAGCAGACAAAACAACTAGCCACTCAGTGCAGAATTCTCTCTGGATTCCTTTGACATTTATTAGCACAACACACTGATCTGCCTCCATCCCTGAATTCTGAGGTCCTAACTGGATGGGTTACGCCGACTCCACTAAGCACTCTACCCTTGGCACTTTGAAGAGTGCTTCGGGCCAGCACAGGGTCCCAGTTACTATTTGAAAGACTGCTAAGTAGATCAATGATTCCTAAAAGACAACATACAGTAATTACAGATACTTTGTTCTGACTTCCACAAAGCACGACTTTAATCGCCTCTAGTGAAGTTTCAAATGAAGGGCAGCTGCATCTGTAGGAAGATGGGTGCTCAGTAAAGAAACTGGCAGCATTCAGGGTGCACGTGCCAGTGGCTCTTGCCAGAGACAGGATATAAAATGAGGGAGATAAAAAAGTTCCTGTTCTCATGAAATGGTTTAAAATGAGACCGAGCAGATAAAGCAGCAAGGAAGGACACGCTTCTGAGAAATGTCACGGTGAAATAAGTTAATTCTTAAGGATTCATTGGACTATGGTAGTGAGCAAACTAGGGAAAAACCTTTGGGAGTGGAAAGACAGACATGCAGACGGTTTGACATGCGAAGGCTTTGCCTTCTCTGGGAAGACTCCATGGGGAAAGGGGCAGCCCAGTGAATGTCCCCGCAAGGCTGAAGCAGAGACAGAACATTCCAGATGGAACCTACACCAATTCAGTGACTTGTCTGGCTGTGTGCCAACTCTGAGCTGTAGACATTTTATGTTATCTTTTAAATGTGGACTTTAGCAGTTCTGATGTAGAATACTGTCTAGAGTCCACTTTCTGCAATACTGTCAAGAGTTAGTATGGGCAGGAAAATGTAAAGGGAAACACACAGGCTTTGTCTTTTATCCAAGGGAAAGTGCTCAAGCTGAAAGGATTTCTGCCACATGACCTCAGTCACACCTTTTCAAAGGCTTTAGATTAGGAACAGAGCATACCTTTCTCTGGTAAATAGCAATCCAGTCAGTTGTGGCAAACCACTTGTGGGTCTTTATGTCACTCACACCATTCTTCAGGTTTCCGAACCGCTTCGTCAGATCCACTTGCAGCAAGTTCCGTAGTAGGTCCTTGAGATCGGAACTGAAGTGGGATGGGAATCGGACCTGCCAAACACAGCACGGGGAAGCACACGTCAAGCTGCTGGATATTTCTGATTTGATTTCACGCAGGCTTTACTCAGGTGACAGATCATTATGGAAGCAAAAGGCAGCAGTGGAGACCTCCAAACACTTTCCACAACACGCCAGTCTCTGAGATCTGAGCCTTGCTTCAGTTTTGTTAAGAACGTAGAGGGGTCTCTAGAAACTTAAAGTGCGCATGTAGTCACCCCAACACTGTCAGAAGGCTCACCCATCTTCAAGAGAGATCCTCTTGGGCCCCATAAAACCTCTCTGCGACGTAAAGCTTAGACTTGTACTCTAAGTGCCACAAGTAGCATATGAAAACTAGTAAATTAGTAAATGCACTGAAAAGAGATCTTCCCAGGAGGAATCTGAAAAAGGCTGTAAGCACCCACACTGCCTTTCCAGCACAGAGTTCCGCTACATTTATTAGAGGTAAAAACCTTTCTGCTGTTGGGAAATACCATAGAAATGCCAGGGACACCAAGGAGACACAGCGTCAGCCATCAGGTTTGAGGGCCGCAGATCTGTGTGCTGCAGCACCCACTTTACAGGCCAGGGGAGGCAACCGGCACAGACAGCAATCAAGCAGCTTGCTTAGGACTGCAGAGCTGAGAGGCAGAGGCTGCAGCTCCCAACAGACCTGATTTCAGCACACATCCTCTCATTGTTCTGCACCACTCGTGACTAACAGACTCAAAATGGTATCCAGAGTCATCTAGATGGCGTAAGTTTAAACTTAAAATTTTCTGTAACTTTCATCTTTCTCACTAGAAGCAATCACTGCACGATAAGGAGGATCTACTCTCCCCTTTAAATACCACGACAGCGACAGGGGCTCATGAAGTCAACAGCAAGTCTTCAAACAATAAGACACAAAGGTAGAGGGTGGCAGTCGTGACAACAGGTACCAGATGCTGGCGAGGATGATAAGCAAAGGGACCCTTACACATGGCAGTCAGACACACATTACTTAGCCACTGTGGAACCAGTAAGGAGAGTCCTCAACAATGAAAGTAAAACTACCACACACTCAGCTTTCTGCCAAAGAGCCAACCCAAGCTGTCACTGAGATCCTCGTCCATCCACACTTGCTGAAGCACCAGTCACAGTCGCCTTGGAATCCATCAGCAGATGAGTGCAGAAGGAAAATGTGACCCATATGCCCCACTCAAACACATGTTTTGTCTCTGCGGACCCTAGATTTTTATACAGGTGCATAGACTACACATACACATTTGTAGTGTCTGTCTGTCTCTCTGTCTGTCTCTCTACATACCTACCTACCTACCTATATGAGATGAAAGGAATGAGCTTGAGGTTAGGAAGGAGAGTAGGAGAAAAATAAAAATAAAGGCATGGGGTAAGAATATGGTTCAAAACCATGATACCCTGAAACTGTCTTTATGAGGTCCATCACTTTGTACAAAGAATATTTGCCGTTAAAAATGAATGACATTTCCTTTCTGGTGTTACACTGTGGTGCATTTAAACTTTTTAGGTTAAAATATATGCCGTATTCCAAGCAGCTCTGGAATACTTTCATAATTATGATCAGTTATGAACACTTTAGAAAGTGAAATTATGAGTACAGAATACTGGAGCTGGTGAGAGCCTTAGGTATATACTGGAGCTGGTGAGAGCCTTAGGTATATACTGGAGCTGGTGAGAGCCTTAGGTATATACTGGAGCTGGTGAGAGCCTTAGGTACATACTGGAGCTGGTGAGAGCCTTAGGTATATACTGAGCCCCTGAGCTCCAGTGAGGTTGCAGCCTGGTCACTGGGATTTTGGGGAAGTTACTCAGACCTCAATGTGCATGTTTATGAGCTTCCTGCCTGTGCAATAAGGCAGATCCGGAGCCTGAAAGGGAACATCTGAAGCTAGCAGAACATCGGGGTTGAGCAGGGGGCAGGGTTACTGGGTGTGGCTGGTGTGGAAAAGGTGTCTGTAATGTGACCTATGCCACCTTGACTATTTGCTTCTATTTTCCTTCATTTCCTAATCAGGGATTGTTCAGATGGGATCAGTTTCTCAACTGACTACAGATTTATAGAACAAGTTAACAGTATCAGGACTATCTGCAAGGCTGAAATCCACAGAACATCTCCGAGACAGTGCCTCCAGGGTGGGCACCAAAGATGAAAGCCACAGCATGCGGGCGGAGCCCACACTCACTACCTGTGTCCCACATGCAGCCCTGCTCCTGACCATGGGAGCTGACCTTAAGAAGTACGGAATCAACACATGAATCCAAATCCACTCCATCCAACCCACCATGTGCTGTGAACTCATGTGCTTGGGACATACAGACAAGTAATAAGGCAGAGGCATGCCTTCATGGAGTTTCTATTTCTATGAGAAAGACTCATGATCAACAATGACAGCGGCTAGAGTGATCCACGGATGTGACTGTCCCTCCTCAGGAAACAATGCTGTAAGGCCTTTGACACTTCCTCTGAAGAATGTGGGGGATCAGTTCAGTGAAAAGTTTTTACTTTTCTTTTTAAGTCATTTTGGTTTTGGTTGTGGGTACTGAACCCAGGGCCTCAAGCATGCTGAGCTGAGTGCAGCACGGACTGCAGCCTCAGCCTTCTCTCGTAGGGGTTATGGAAGTGACAGGATGGGACTTCTCTGGTGGCTCAGGTAAGATGACAGTGGAGATGGTAAAACCTATATTCAAGGGCAGAGCCAGAATATTTCCCATGTGTTCATGCAGAGTCAGGAGTTACACATGATCACTTATTTCTGCTCTCTAAAGTCTGAGCCCAAAGGAAGACTCTTGTAATGTTGCCCAGAATGGACTCACACTCCTGGGGGCCAGTGATCATTCTGCCTCAGTCTCTGAGCAGCAAGGATGACAGACACCCAGCAGCACTCTTGGTCAGACTGTCGTCTCCAGAGAAGTATCTCTCCTTTAGTATCAATTTGAAGTATATATGCGCTCTGTGACCTATGAAAAACCCCTTTACCTTCTTCAATTTTCAATTTGTCCAATTATAATATGAGGGAACATATTTTATTTGACAGTATTAAAAATCACTAACATTTATGAAAATAGCTTTTATTTTATTATGCCCAGTAGAAATGCATTTCCCATTTTTCAGTCTATTAGATACCACTTTTATCAAGGAAAGAGCCTGGAAGATAGAAAGTTATAATTTAATGTTTTCAAATACCCAAATCCAGTCTTATGTAGAAACTCTGATAGAATGGGAGTGAAAGGATAACATAACCTTGTTTTACAGGAGAAGCTCTGTGTATACAGCTGCTGTCCTAAGGGACTTGGTCAAATGATATTATGTATCATGTGAAAGCCAGCCCAAGCAGAGCAGATCTGACGGACTCTTATATTTTCAGCACCAATTACAGGCTCATGTATTCCAACGTTGGAACAACTATTATTTTCTGCAAATTTAAATTTATTTCTCAAAAGCGAAGTAACATCCAAAAAGCAAAGCAAGGTAGACTGTTACAGTATCCATGATTTAAAGTCACTAACTGGTCTTACTAACAGCCCTCTCCCATTCAGCAATAAAATAAGTCTGAATCAAATTTGTCTTCCCAGAGTTTAATTACAGAAGTTATGAAAATGATTTCTGCAGATGGAAGCAGTGTCTTGCTAATATTCTGCAGTTATTGACATGGGGGGAAGATTATGTAACTAGAAACCATTTTTATGCACTGGAATAAACTTACAAGGCTTATATACTCAAAGAGTTTGCACACTGCTCCGAGCAGTTCTTTACTAACTTCTGGTCACAGCATATTGGAATATATTTTAAGAAACCCATTCTCTAAATGAGGTATTGCAATCTCAATAAACAATTTATCTAGCAAAAGAAATGCTATACATTAATGATATCTTCTAAAGATAAAACATTTTCATACACTAGGCTTTCTATAGATGTGTCAATATTCACACTACCTGCTGTCCTCAGGGGAACATCAGTCAGCCTGCACTCCAGAAGTGAAAAGAGAACTGGGGCACTTACATAGATTTGTAAGCATGGGTGCTGTATTTACAGTGTCTCTAAGGGAAATGTAACAGATCTAGAAGGGTGCAGAGGACCACTGTTCACTTCCTTCTCGTTTCTCCCCCTCCCTCAGAAGCAGTCAGAGTTAATACCATCTGCTCACTAAACCAGCAAAAGGCTATGTGGAAGCAAGTGTTGATAAGATTATTAAATCACCAGAACAAAATATTAAAAATGGCCCTGGGCTTTATGGAAATAGCACAGCTGCCTATCTTTCATGAGGACGACATTTAGCTCAGCTAGTGCCGTGCTTGGCTAGACTGAAACCTGAGGTTTAGTCCTCAACACTGCCGCACAAAGCTGGTCTTCCTGGCAAAAGCACTTGGGAGGTGGAGACAGGAGGACTACACGTTCAAAGTCTTGTTTGGCTACATGGTGAGGAGACCCAGTAAAAAAGAGCAGAGAACAACTGAATACTTCTAGGTCAATTTAACTATAGTCAAAGCCAAGTAGAAAATGACACTTAAGTTTCCTAAAAGAGCAGTGACAATGACCTCTTAGAAACAATGTTGTACTGTTTTGCATATGCATTTATTGTTTAGGACACAGGATGAGTGCAGAAAAGTCAGCATGGTAGGCAGAAGGCTGCTTCCAAGCCCTGTGCTTGTCAGACTGGGACCTTGAGTGACGCCACTTCCTTACACTGTAGGAAACTACCTGAACGACAAGTGTGATTCCCCGTGCACAGATCTACAGACACACAGGTTATCTGCCTGTGTGCTTTCCATTCTGAGAGTCCGAGCCTTTGTTATGTGCTAAGTGGAGGGCGCATGGGTTAATGGGCTACCATGAAGAAGCTGGGCGCTGAGTCTCTCACGGCTTTCACTGATCTGTAACACCTCTCACGTCTGTGCTTGGGTGAGCTAATATTGGGGCAGTTACATGAGTCCCTGTGCCTGGTCTCCCGTGGACTGGCCTGGACTGCCTTTTCCCTGTGCCTATCTGGGTTTCTATCCTTTGGCTGTAGCCAACAGTCCTCCCAGACTGAGCACACCTGGAGACCTCTGGGGACTATCAGTTATCCTTCACGTGAGTGCAGATTTCCCTTCAGCAAGAATGAATGAACTCTTTGGCCAGTACACAGCGAGGCCTGTGCTTCTGCACTGTCTTCCTGCAGCTCACTGAGGATGGAGGAATATTTACATCACATGGAATGAATTAAGACAATTTCAAATGACAAAAGTCAAAGGCTCTCAAGTTATGTTCTCTATAGCCGCTGTTACTTGATTACTCTGTCTTCACGTACCATCTCTGAACACAATTTTGGTTTATATATTTCCATCGGTAACATA
Source organism: Acomys russatus (assembly GCF_903995435.1). Taxonomy (NCBI): domain Eukaryota; kingdom Metazoa; phylum Chordata; class Mammalia; order Rodentia; family Muridae; genus Acomys; species Acomys russatus. Next base: position 47,447,516 of record NC_067159.1, read on the forward strand.
GGCTGAGAGTGTTGTAAAAACCACACTTGATTCTCATTACAGACTACTGGCACTCAGGTGTGAAATGGAAAGACTACACAGAAACGCGGTGCATGCAGGCTAGGGCGCACACGGTAACTGCAGGATTGTAAGTCCTTTCTGTCAACTGTGCATTTCCAAGTTTGAACATTAACAGGCATGAATAATCTGACATTTAAATGCCACCTCCTCTGTTTTTCAAAAGCAAATGTGCAGGAGAGTCTAAAAGCTGACTGACCGTCTTTCTGTGCATTTAAAAATACCAGTTTGGGTTAAAATATTGTAATAGAGAAATTCTTAACAATATAATATTCAAATAGTGGATTAGTCACTTCACTTTTGTTTTAATTATTATTTTTTTCTAGACAGGGTTTCTTTGTGCAGCCCTGGCTATTCTGGACTCACTTTGTAGACCAGGCTGGCCTTGAACTCACAGAGATCCGTCTGTCTCTGCCTCCAAAGTACTGGGATTATGGGAGTGCACCACTGTACCTGGCTTTGTTTTAATTCTAATATTGGACCTATTTTATAACAGGGTTTAAGAAAAGAATGGAATGTTATTGTATCAAGCAATAAGCTTTTGGCAAGATCAGACAAAGCTATTAATTTTGTTATCTTTTATTGCTGTTAAGATGGTCCCATGTAGGCCAGCTGGGTCTTAAACTCCTGAACCTCTTGCCTCTAGCTCCCCAGTGCAGAGGCAGGCACGGACCGCCTCTCCCAGCACAAAAAAGTTTTTGACTGAAAACTGCAACTGCAGAGCTCCCAAATATAAGGCTAAAATTGGATTTTAGTGACATGAGCTATCAAAAGGAAAAGCTAGTTAACTTTCAATTTGGCTTATACCTACTAAGGAAGGCACTGACAGGCCTGCAGTGTGGACAGAGACACCTTTCGTTAGGATCTGAAGCTGAAACAGTATTATGGGAGAATTGGGAATATGACTTGTATTTCTCATAACACACATTCTAGAAATGGCACAGGGGCAATAGTCCACGTGATGAATTTTGCTTTAAATGGGCAAATGGTAGATTCTACCCAATATGGAGAGGGAATCAGTCCTATCATGTTACATATTTTATGCTTTTTCAAAGTGTGACTGCATTTAAATGGTTATAGCTTTAGAACATATTCAATTATTAAATATAAAATATTAAAATTTGACATGAAATGAAAAAGTCACAAACAGCTGAAAAATTATATTCAAGGGAGAATGACAGCAAACTGAAGTTAACTCACAGCAAGAGAGATGCATTCGTTTTAACTAAAGCAACTGTTCTACATAAACAACGTAATTTCCACAGCATCTTTGTTATAATTTGATTTCTTATGAAGAAAAATAAAAGTAGTATAGTAAAGGTTCAGGAACTTTTTAATTACCTCTAGTTAAATTATCTGAAACATTCCTATAATTTCTAAGTTTCCATTCTGCCTACATTTCTGCTCTGCATTAATAAAACACTCTCCTCTTACTTCTAGTTCTAATATATTTTGGCTTTCGTATAAGGCTTCAGATGACCTTTGGCTCTTATTATTTTTTAAAGTTTAAGTATTCACTTCTCATATTCTCTCTTTTTAAAGATTTATTTACTTATTATTTATATGCATATGTATGTGTGTACCTGCATGCGTTTATATGAACCATGTGTGTGGAGAAGCCTGTGAAGGCCGGAAGATGGTGTCAGATTCTCCTGGAACTTACGTTATCGGAGGCCATGAACTGCCTGCCATGCCGATCTCTGCAATGCTCTTAACAGCTGGGCCATCTCTCTGCCTCCATGTTCTTATAAACAAGATCACTTCCTTTTCTACTAATGCTTCACCATGTTTTAGTTTTTGCACATTAAAAGTTCTTTTACTTTCATCATCTGGGAGGGAGGACAACAACAATGGCAGGAAACCCGAAGGACAGACCTCTGCGTCACAAGAAGAGCAGAAACCTGTCACTCTGAACACTACTGCACCCATCCTCCAGTGCTGCCTGCATCAGCGTGCACCCTGAGCATCACGCTCACTTTATTTACCTGAAAGAGGTATTTGCCTTGACAAAGTTAACGTTAATGCCGATGGTTAGCCCCTAATTTGTGAATACTAATCTAATATAAAGACTTCTCTAGAAAATGTAATAAAATACCAGGAAAAACAAAAATCTTGCGACTCTCGAAGATGGCACATACATTTTGAGATCTGGAATAACACTGGTGTGTGGAGGCAGGAATCCTTAATGGTTGGATAGACTGTTGGAGGTTGGTCTGATGTATTTTGATGCTAATTACTGCTTGTTGTCTTTGTGCCCCACCAGTACCTTGCCTAAGAGCCTAACCTGGTTCCACAAATGAAAGACCATCATCACCCCTGGGCAAGGCAAATGGGATGGGTGTGGCTACGGCTCCTGGGCTTTGGGAGACAGAGAGAATCTTGGGAGGAGAAGAGACTGGAGGAGAGGAGAGGAATAAGAAGGCTGCGTCATGGGTTCGGTGAAGGAGAATCACATGGCTGGCATGGGTGGAGAGCTGGCCCAGACAAAAAGCATTAGCAAGTATTTGGGGTTATGGATGGGACATAGCTCGATAGAAATTATTAGAAGCAGATGGCATGAGATTAACTAAGGTTATTTTAAAATGTAACAGGTGTCTGTGTCTTCATTCACTGCTAGCGGGTTAGAAAATACCACCGTAATAATAATTATAGGCCTGATAATAAATATTATTAGGCCATACTGATAAATTAACCACAGCAATAGACAGTCTAGTCTAGAGTGAGAAGCCTCACTGTGGCTGCAATTAATGTATATCTGGATCCCAGCATAAAGGATAAATCATTATGTTATCGGATATTCATGGTACTTTGTGAGTATTTAACACTGCAACATTTAAATTCATGGCCACTAAGCTCAGCTTTACAAAAATGCAGAGTGTGAATCCGGTTGAGATAGAAAGAAATGGAGACTTCACTTTTAGGCTGACTGACTTATCTCTGCCTAAGAAGATCATAAAATTACAACTACAACCAAAAACGTAGGTGCATCCATCTCAGGGCCATGTTTAAAGCTGACGGTCTATCCCATGGTAGCATTCTTCACAAAAACAAAAGGCTGCAGTACTCGCACATGCTCAGAATGCCTCCTCCTGTGAATGTTTATGATTACGTACATGTATGTAGTGACATGGGGGAGGGGCGCATGAGTACTGCAGAGAGGACAACTTGCAGGAGCTTACACTCCCATTGACATGGACGCTCCTGGGCATGTCCCCAGGCCCCAGCTTAGAGAAGACACCCTTCCTGCAGAGCCATCTCTCCAACCCAGAGCTTCCCTCTTCTCTACTGAAACTGACAGTAGTGGTTTCAGAAAGATCCCGAACATGAGTGAGCAAACGCTTTTGAAAGAAATGTTAGAGACTAAAAAAGCAAAACAAGGGCGTACAGAATAATCTTCCACAATGTTACATGCTCAGTCCACTCATGGTCAAGGACAATTGCTGGTTCCTGTTTGCTAAAACCCAGGCCCAATTATAATCACATTAAACATAGCAATTCTGCTAAAATCAACTCCGTGATTTCTTCTTAGAAAAGGCTGATCCAAATTATTTTTACTTCTAATTTTGATGTAATTCAAATCAGAAATCTGTTTTTAGAACACTTACATAAGTACAGCTCCTAAACTGCTCTCCAAGCACACATTCACATGAGGTCATAATTCTGATTTACAGGAATACTGAGAATAATTACAATCATACTTTTTTTTATAAACAAAAACAAAATTCTGAAAATGGAAGCTCCCTCATTACCTTGTTGACGTGCTTGTACAACAGCTCTTTGTCTAGAGGAACAGCAATACAGAGTGTTTCTGTTCCCCCTGGGTTAGGGCAAGAATCTGATATGGTTCTAACCTGCCAGCTTTAGCACCACGCACAGACAACGCCAAGGAAGGAGTAATTAGATCCATCACTTACCTTCCCAGAAACAATCTTCTCATAAATCTGAATCGGCTGGTCAGCAAAGAATGGGGGGTAGCCAGCAGCCATCTCGTAGATCAGCACGCCCAGTGCCCACCAGTCCACCGCCTTATTATAGCCCTGGGACAGAGCAACATCAGGGAAAATTAAGCCACAAGTAATTTCAAAATTATCTGGAAAAAATGTATGAACATGATTATAGCAGTTGTTAACAGCTATGTAGAACAGAATATGAGAAATGAATAAACCTATCAGGACAGGTTTGATTAAGCGAAGCAAAGAACTTTCAGATACAGGAGTTCGACATTAGAAAGGGCTATTATTACACCTTATTCCTAAATCACTGAGATTAACCCTGACAGGGAAGCCGCTCTGTCTCAGTGGGGGACTGTTGCTGCTATCCAGGAGCAGAAAGGAAACCAGACCCCATTACTGCTGGAGTCCCATCCCAGGCTGCAATCCGATGCATTAGGTTTGCAATGGTAGAGCTAGAAAAGTAAAAAACTCCAAAACAAAACAGGACTGCTGCTACAGCAAATGATGAGGCTTCAGGACAGCCTACATTCTTGGAACTGGGAGGGTGAAAACACTTGAGATAATCATGTTTATCTTAGTATCTTGAAAACAAAAATAATGTGGCCTCCAATCAGTACGAATGTTCAAGTAAGTACATGTGAATTTTGCTACTTGCTTGTCCGAGTCTCATCTCCTGAAGGCACAGGAAAGAAAATGTGCACAGGGTTTTGTGAATAGTGTATCAAAAGAAAAGGCATGTTCAAAAAAATATGTTGTGAGCCAAACAGACTTCAAAGGCTCTGATCTGTTTCACGTGCCCTTTTTATATCAAGCTTACTAAAACAATTTGTAAGAGGGTGCCTATTGATAATGTTTACATTAATATGTTTATACAAAGTTTGCTATCAGCCATGGTCCGTGTCAGCTAAAGATTATGAGAGGAAAAGAACAACCCCCTAGTCTGTCTTTTTGTTCAGGTGTTAGCTGTACAGACCATTTAGCTTCCTAGACATCAAATAAGTTATAGCACAGTACAACATGGGGATTTTCTTCTTTCCTCTGGTAATATATTTTATTTTAAGGGAAATTTATTATAATGGGCAGAGCATCTTACTTTACTAATAGAAATGGGATCAGTTGTTCACCTTTCCCGTCTGTGGAGTGTGTACTGTAAACACATCCATCAGCTACAAGACCATAATACTCTTGGACAGAGAATTTAAAAATCAGGAGAAAAATACAGGCAAAGGACATGGACTTATGATTGAATTTATAAACACATAAGAAATACTAAGGGGTAATTACATATTTGAAAATAAAACTCATAATCAAATAAAACAAGATAAAATTTATTGCCTTTTAAATTAGCACAAATTTTGAAGTCCTGGAAAGGATGCAGATGCCACCACACACTCCTGGTAAGTAGATAAAATGCTGCAATCTTTTTGGAAAACAACTTGGTAATTAAAAAAAGAAAGACTTATTTATCTATTATTATGTATACAGTGCTCTGCCTTCATGTACACCTGCAGGCCGGAAACAGGCATCACATTACAGATGGTTGTGAGCCATCATGTGTTTGCTGGGAATTGAACTCAGGACCTCTGGAAGAGCAGGTGGTGCTCTTAACCATTGACCCATCTCTCCAGCCCACAACTTGGTAATTTATATCAAAAGCCTTAAACACACTCATAACCTCTGACTCCGCAATTCCATTCTGAGGTGATTTTATAATAAGTTACATGAAATACAGGAGAAACTACTATACAGAAAATCCCAGAAAACTCCACAAACAAACAACAGCACAGTGACTACTTTACGGTGCATTTGCGCATAGGCATTAGCAGCACATGTGTGCACACTCTGGTGTGCATGCATGCTAATGTAAAAAATCCACACACAACCACACATTCACCATGATCTCAACTAGGACATGTGCTTACAGAGACGTACAAAATGTCTTTTCTTAAAGACTGTCTTTGGAACTACAGGATTTTTGGTTTCTTTATTTTTCTATAATCTCCAGATTCTGAGGAATGAGCATTTCATAGTGCACTCTAATATGTGTACAGGCGTTCACACTTATTTTGCGGTCAGATTATTTATTAAGTGCATGAAAGGAAGCAATGTGTAAAGCTAGCAGCAATGGTAATTAATACGTAAAGATTAATCAGTTAGACTACAAAGACTGAAAAGCTGCCTGATGAATGACAGCAAGGAAGCTCTGAGTTTTAACTACCCACTTAGCGTCACAGTCTCTGCAGGCTGTAGTCGGTCCTCCTCCTTACTTGCTCCTTTCTGAGCTCAGTCTTTCCATTTATTTCCCTTCCCGCTTTCTCCATCCAGAGGCGGCAAGGAAGACATGGAACTATCCCTTTAAGTAATGCTCCGTTTGTTGCATTAATGGCAGTGTACCAGCACCACTGTCTCCCATGTGGTCACCGGCCAGCCTTCAGCAGAGATCAAAGGGTTTAATTACTGTACTATTACTATGAAGCTAAAGCTGAAAATAACTTTCCAACTTCCCTCCGCTTAGTGGTAAGTTTGAGACAACGGGAGAACTGACAACTGACCCATCTTGTCTCTAGATGTGTGTTTTGGAGGACGCAGAGCAAGCCTTCCTCACTGGCCTGCTAGGGAAGAGTTGTGACTGTCTGGGGCTTCAGAATGGGGTCTGAGGGTTAGGCCATAATCTACTTCCAGGGTAAGAAGTCTCACAGTAGAGACTGTGACCAACTGACAGATTTCAATTCATAACCTAGAAGATGGCGAGCTTCTGCCAAGCAGTGTTGAGGCAGGAGTGTGCAGAGCCTCTCTCTGCTGTATGAATGACAGTGCCCAGTACCTTGCTGAGGATGATCTCAGGGGCCAGGTACTCTGGCGTGCCGCACAATGTCCAAGTCCTGCCCTTGACTCTTTTGGCGAACCCAAAGTCTGTGACCTATGAAAGCAAACAGAAATGTGAAAAGTGACTAGTCACAGAGAACAATGACCTGCACTTAAATACAAAGATAAAAATTCAGTATAAAGATAAAATACGTGAAAAAAAAATAAGTCAATGTGATTGATAGTAATTCATGAAGGCGACTATTTAGTGAACGAAGGTCAGAACAGCTGGAAACCCCTTCTCATCTCAAAACAAATAAACAAGTCTAGAGTGACAGGTCCTAGACATAAGCAACTTAGAGAGTGAAAACGAGGGATGAAAGCAAGGTTTCAATACAAAGTAAGTGCTGATAAAATATCCCTGAGTCCAGTGAGTCTCTGGCATGAAGTGTAGCATCAAGGAGAATCCTGTGCACACCCCTGACAGGTAAGCCACGGGAAGCCATGGCCTCATGCCATGAGAAGAACTTGAGAGCAGCCACAGGCACTAGCCACTGTGCGTGCAGTTAGGTCTCAGCCAGCCACATTCTACCTCTCCATCACTGGCTGAGTGTCACAGCCTGGGAAATGGTGACACAGGAGGACTTATGGTTTGCAGAGTTATCACTATTAAAAGAGGCCACACAGATTGAGTATCCGTTATCCAAAATACAAAAGTGTTTCAGGGTTTGGATTTTTCCAGATTTTTTAAATATTTCCAAATGGACAGTGAGATCGTGGAGAGAGTACAGGCATAGAACAAGTTTTACAGGCACCTTACAATCACAGCCTGGAGGAATCTCAAACACTGTCATTAGGCACATTTGACTGCACCCATCATAAAGTCACCTGAGGAATTTTCCATTTGTAGTGTTATACCAATATGCAAAAGAATTTCAGATTGGAATCTTTTATTTGGGTTTCAAGATGAAGGGGTTCTAACCCTGTGCACACAGGACTCCCAGCACACATGACTACACTCACACTTAGCTGCTGTGCACACAGGACTCCCGGCACACATGACTACACTCACACTTAGCTCCTGTGCACACAGGACTCCCGGCACACATGACTACACTCACACTTAGTTCCTGTGCACACAGGAACTCCCGGCACACATGACTACACTCACACTTAGCTCCTGTGCACACAGGACTCCCAGCACACATGACTACACTCACACTTAGCTGCTGTGCACACAGGACTCCCAGCACACATGACTACACTCACACTTAGCTCCTGTGCGCACAGGACTCCCAGCACACATGACTACACTCACACTTAGCTCCTGTGCACACAGGACTCCCAGCACACATGACTACACTCACACTTAGCTGCTGTGCGCACAGGACTCCCAGCAGACATGACTACTCTCACATTTAGCTGCTGTGCACACAGGAACTCCCGGCACACATGACTACTCTCACATTTAGAGTCTACTGTTTCTTTCTGCAGGAGCCTAAGCTTAGCTCACAATCACTGACTCTAGGAGACTCAAACAGGCACCTCCCTTGATGTAGTTATTTACTTATCTGCAATAGCAGAACTGTGACATCACTGTCAGCCTTTTAGATAGAGCCAAATTTCTCCCTTGAACCAAAAATAAATGAATGAATAAAAAAATATAAATAAAAAATCAAACACTGATAGTTGGGGTAAAATGTGTGAAGCTGTCTCTCAGTGTTTTGCAAACGCATACATGCCATGTGTTCGAATCCCACCTGGATGTAACCCTGGTGGTCAATCAGGAGGTTTTCTGGCTTGAGATCTCTGTAGATGAGGTCGAGGGAATGGAGGTACTCAAACGTTAGCACAATCTGAGCTGCATAGAAACGAGCATGGGGTTCACTGGAAAAGAGAGAAATAGTGGGTTTCTGTCAAATGGGTAACGAGTGTTCAGTAGTGGATTGTACACCAAATGCAAATGGAGTGGAGGTATGTGGGGAGAGATATTTTTCATTCAAATGTTGGTGAAGAATTTGTCATTTTCCAAATATCTATTGCCTTCAATTAATACTACCATTTACGGAAGATATTTCCTATATATAATACATAATATAAGACACATTCAGGAGGAAAAACACAACCTTAAAATAGTTATCCCAAATTATCATTGTCCAAATCAGGAGATGGTGACGTCACTGTAGTTACAGCTGGCCTTGGGATGAACGGGAAGTAGAAGTGCGTCCCATGGTCTGGACAGCGTCATCACAGTCACAGTTCACACGCTTCAGTCACGTTCCTCACACACTTCAAGGGCTTAAAGCGTTTCATTGCACAGAATCGCCTAATTGCACTCATCTGAAGATGAGCACTGTTTCACCTATCTGAAATAGTCCCTTCTTCAGACTGACAGACACTCAGCAGTGAAAAGCATCGTATCAAGTACCGGTAAGAACAACACAGGAAATCCCATCTAGAGATATAAGCAATCTAGTCATGTGAGTTTACAATTCTCTTGCTCGACATGTTTATAGTCACATATACAAAATTTGTATGTTTGTTAAAAAAAAAGGTGAGGTTCTTGTACATAGGCCATATATCTAGAAACTCTGACATACTAGTGTAATTTTCATGCTACAATCTTAGTAGTATTTGAAAATGCTATACCAAATGTCTAATTGGAATTTATAGTTAATTTTCAAATACGCTCACTGAATGTTTGCTACTTTGCCTGATAAACTTTTATGACTTTCAGATTTGTGACTTTAACAACCTGAATTATTACTAGGCTTTCCCTTAAGAGATGGCACCAGAATCAGAAATGTGTTAACAGAATTGGACACTTCCTGTTCTTTCTGCCCATCAATACATTCCCCAGGTCTTTGCTGCATTCACTTCAGGTGCTCAATAAATACTGGTTGACTTCAGGAAAAAGCTAAACACTTTTAGCAGTAATATTTTATCGCACCCTCTCCCCAGCTTCCAGTTCCAGCCTGGTCCCTGCCAACATTGCAGTAAAGAGTGAGGGGTGCTTCGGAACAGGTATTGGGAGTCTCCTCCCCGGTTCTGGGGCATGCCACCTCAGAAGCTATGAGAATTTGATCTGGAAGGCCATGCTGTATTTTCTTTCCTCATCTGTAAATATGAGATCTGCTCAGTGTTGTATTCCTTGTTTATAGAAGCTAATGCTTGGTAGAAGAAATATAGAGAATATGCCAATCTGTAGAGATGTGAAAGAATATTCAAAATGCAACTTGGCATTGGCTATTAACTGACTGAAAAGACTGATGAAAGCCACACTGAGCAACACTTAAATCCCGTGGCATCCTGCGGGTAAGAACAAGGAATGTGTGAGAGTTCAGGAACGTTATGTCCCACTAAATTATCTTAGTCACCTTGCTTTCCTTTGCATCGTTTGGCTACAGATGTGGGTAGCCACAAAGCAAAGAAACAAGCGGTTGCAGAAAAGAAAGCAATGCAATGAAGGAAAGGTTTGGGTGTGGCTTGAGATAGCTACAGGGGAGCACGAGGATTCTGGACCTACTTAGGGTGATGGGAGAGAGGTGAAAACAAGAAGAAAAAGAAAATCATCAACGTCAAACAGAAGCCACGCTTCATTACATAGGCTCCATACACGCTGGGGTCCCTATACTGAAGGCCAATGAATGAAGCTTGCTCAGGCCTCAGGACAGTCACGTAGCTAATCCTGCCCATGTGTTACTCTCTCGTAATAACGCGGCTCTACCACCATCCTATTCTGAGTTGTCAGTCCCGCAGGAGACCGCCCTTAGGGTTAGCTGAAACTCACACTTAGGTTTTAGCTGAATCCTGACTATTGAATGAAACTGATTCTGGTCTTAATTTTAGATGCAATTTATGAAAGATTACTAATTTGCAATCATAGTTATGTGCCTTGTACATAAATAAAACTCGAGATATGTTAGTAATAACCTGGCATGTGACAAACTTAAATTATGTATATATTTAAGAAATCAAAGATATTATAATTAAATCCTTCTCACCATATCATTAGTATCTTTATATCTCCTTCCTCATATTCAGTCTAGAACAATAGTGAGGTCAAGATGTGTCCAAACCCCGAAAATTTTGTCCGGAGACTAGCAGGAGTCAGACTGCTTCCTCCCTGCTCTGGGCCTGCTTGTCCAAGTGCAGATATTCTTGCGACCCCCACCTCTGCCACCCTGAAGTAGTCACATAGCCTGGTGGCCAGGTCTCAGGTTAAACTTCCTCCCTCCTTAGAAGGTCAAGTCCAGCAAGCACTGGAATTCCTCTTCATGCAAATGAAGCACTCCCAGCACCTTAGCCCCAGCCAATGATGTACCCACACCCTGAAAATCCCTACCCACTCCCCAAGGTTTATATAATCCTTGTTCCCCTAATAAAGAGAGCTGTGTCCCTGAAAACTGCTGTGGAGAAGGCTGGTTCTCTCACACTCATGCTCAATGAGATCCTGCTGGCCCCCATTGGCCGCAGCTATGCTCCTGTCCCTCCAGTCCAGCCCAACACACCCAGGATGGCAAATGCCCATTAAATATTATTAGAAATCACAAAGCGTATACTGTTATATGTCTTAAATACTATTATTTTAAAATACTTGTTTTTTTAAAAAGTTAATTTTTGTATTTTTTAGAAATTCTTCACAATTCTTCAAAATTCTCACAATACTTAGCAGTAGAAGAATATTTAAATATTTCACAGTGTTCTCATTTGAATTTTAAAGCTCATATGTGATATGGCCTCCTAATAATGTGTTCACCTAATACTTTCTAGGGATAAAACATCGGTTAATTAAGCAAATGTATTTTTGGCTTAAAGTAAACATGAGCATGTGAAAACTCAAAGAAGGAAGACAAGAGCACCAGTTACCTGAACCTGCCAATTCTTCTTAGATGAGAAAACATTTCACCTCCAGGGACATATTCCATAACCATGTATAAATTAGAATTATCCTATGAACAAATAACACATAATATAATATATTATACATTTATATTAAAATACTGCAAATTATAAAAGTTAGGTAAAAACATTTTAAGATGATACCATGTTCAGTTAGAAAGGGCAAAGTCACAATCCATTTGACAGAGCAATAAATTGAAGGGGAAAGATACTGAATAAAGAGTGCCCCAGTTCTTCGGTCCTCCTCTCTACCCCCTTACTCTCACAGCCCCAGAGACGCCTGCGAGCTCCGCTGTCCTTGGCCTTGCAGCTCCATTTACCTTCTGAGTAATGAGCTACTGCAGCAATGACACAGTAGCACAGCGTATGCAGAGGAGTAACAAAGTTAAAACCAACCTGGAAAAGCCAGTAAGAACGTTTATGTTTGCAAGATGGATGGTTTTAATATTTTAAGTCTATAGGATTTTATTAAATTTAAAGAAGAAAGGATTGAGCAAAACCAAATGCTGTGTATGGCTCAGCAGTGCAGAGATGCCAAGATCACTCTAAAGAACCAGGGAGGCTTGGACTTAAGGGATCAACCCTCTCCAGGACTCAGGGACAGCAGCACAGCGGTTTCTCTCTCTGGTTACTACAGTAACAACAGCAACAACAAAGCCACAAAAGCCCAGAATACAAATTACTGTGAAGGAACACACTGAGGTCCTAAGAGGAAGACAGTGTACAGCATCTTCTTCCGAGTGAGCATACGACTAGCTAGATGTCCGTTCATGTGTCACTGTAATAGTTGCTTTCGTGTTGTGTCTCATGGGAAATCACACAGGCCGCCATGGACAAGCACCCAGGGAGAAGCACAACTCCCCCATGCCGCCTAAGTGCAGAGCACAATGGCACCAATTACAGAAGCTCTGACGGCACTCCTTTTTTTTGCTCATGTCCGTTCTCTACTTTCATCATTTCCCTAGAATTCTACTAGCATTTCATGTGTCAAAAGCATGTCTGGGTGGAGGCACCTTCCTTGGGCAGCAGTGTGACTGACCTTAAACGAGTACTCCAGCCGCACAAGGAAAGGGAACTCCACGGCCTGCAGGATCCTCTTCTCGTTCAAAGTGTGCTCGATCTGCTTCAGCTTTACCACCTGCGCGCGAAGGCACATAGGGCGACTGTCATTCAAAGAAAACCGTCTTCCGTGAACAGTCACAGTGGATGAGCACAATCAGTAGATTCCATGAAGAAAATAGGAACAATCAACCAGGCTGGTAAGAGTCGAACACCTGCAGCCTAGCAGAGAGTTCCAGCCTCGGTCTTTAGGTCAAGTATGGTCCAGCTGTGGTGAGGCATGCCCACTATCCTAACTTTTGAGAGGCAGAGTCAGGAGGAGCGCCATACGTTCAAGGCAAGCCTGAGCTACACTGTAAGTCAAGTATAAATCAAGTGAGAAACAAGACTTAAATGGGAACAAAAAATAGACCTGTAAAATTACTTTAAAATTTACTATGTGAAAATATTTGCTGCTAGCCAAATGATCAAATCACTTATTGCATCAGTATGTAGCAGGATATTAAAGATCAAGGAAAAGCAAAAAAATTGAAAGAGTAAAACAGTGGTAAAAGGTGAATTTTCAAACTGTACTTGAATAAAATAATTAAAATTTAAAATTCAATTTACATAGCCACAGAGAAAAAAAAAATGGAAAAAAATATGGTCTTTATAACAAACATTTCCTAGACTGGCTGCAGAACAGAAGAGAAACAACTGTGACCTCCTGGGGACTGGGTGCCATTCCTCAGGGAAGGCTGGCTTGGATTTAGGAACAGAAAGTCTTGGGGAGGTGGAGAGAACTGCCATGTGGATGTGATGTCGGTGGAGTGACTTTCTTCTGGGCAGAGGCTTCCCGAGACGAGGACTCCAGGGCACTGACCCAGCCAGAGACTGATACACCACGTGAGGTCAGGAGGGATACTGAGTCAGGAGTAACTGATTTGGAGCTGGAAGACCTGTGTGCTAGCCTAGACTTTCTATTCAACCAGCTTTGGGAATTTTGGAATGCTGCTTCAACTCTAGTTTTCAAAATCCATACAGTGAAGTTGTTGGGTCACTACTGTCCATACACTAAATAGTTATAGAATTAGGTAGCATATATATCACACTAAGTCACCTAACTGATGCCAGCTGGAGAATTTATGTTTCTTTGTGTTTCATTTTATGACAGCAGGTTCTAAATTAGGCATAAAATTTACATTGGCTTATGAAGTAAGCAATAAAAACCACAAGATGTTTTTCTGCATCATAAACTTAAGTCAGCTATATACATATAAGATATGATTAAAATAGACATTAATTTGAATTAATATTGATATCTAAACTGGTAAGGCATATATGCTTAGGTAGTTTTTAATGTAAAGTTTTACATTACTAAATGTAACTAGCTAAACTGAATTTACTTTTAATTATGCTCATTTACTACATATAAAGACAAGAAAAGACAGTAAAATCACAGGCTCAGAAAACGCCTGCCTTTGCAGCGCATAGGATTTACTTGAAGGATGCATCAATATGTAAATAGTAATATACAAGCTATGGTGTCATAAGCTGCCAGAAGAGAAACTGCTTATGCGAGGCCGAGGACAGGATCCTTGTCTCTAGACTTCTGATGCTTTAAAATGTCATGGGACACAACTGAAGTCAAGTGGTTAACATACTGCCTGGCACACAGTGACAGTTCAGGAGAAAAAAAGCCAATTGCTACTATAACTTACAAAAAAGATAAGAGCTAAGATAATTTTAAAAGACAGATAGATAATAAGGCTCAGGAGAGAAGGAAGAGAAACAGGGTACAGGTTAACCCCCAGAGCCAGGCCCAGAGGAGGAAACACATGAAGACACTGTGAGAGTGGTGGTTTTATTTAGCTGTGCTTAAGGATAGCACTTCTGAGAATGTGGTAAAGAGCATGTCAGAGAACATTTTACAATAACCCCTGGGATACAGCTCTTATTGTATATAAAACTTACACGGATCTTAATATGTAGCTCAAATACATCAGTTTAAAGGCACTGACTAATCCACCATCATCCGGTTCTTTCAGGCAAAGTACTAGAGGGCCACTAAAGAATGAGAGCATGCCGCATCCCCCTCCCCAGAAGAGCATGTATTCTTTTTAAAGTCAACTTTCCAGGCAGAGACACAGAGACCAGGCAAGGGCAGTATGAGGTAAGGCTCCAGTGGGGATTTGGAGACAGTTAGGACAGGTTCAGAAGTAGGACGAGTACAAGCTGAGCCCTGTCTTCATTTGTTTCATAAGCTTTCAGATGAGTCAAAGAAATGCTATGGTATAGTAAGAAAACAGTTTATCCGAAGGGAAGAAAAGTAGAAGTAAAAGGCCTGGGATTTTGGGCATCATGGTGCCACTATAATACACTGGAGTTAACTGGGCATCAAACAAGGGATGGCTGGAAAGAATCCTGTGGATAAGAATGCATTTTGAAGGGAAAATTAATGAGAAATAAGGCTCATAAATCAGATAAACCTCAGTCAACATACTGCCTAACTTACTGGCTGTCAGACATAGGAACAGTTATGTAGTGCAGTGGTTAGCTTAAAAGGGAGATCAATGCCACACATGGTTGTGAAGACCAACTCAGACAACAGGTGCATGTTGGCTACATGTGTGTAGATGTGCACTCACATGTACATATTTTCATGTGTTCATGTGTGTATATATCCTAGCACCATTTGACATACTGTAGAGAGAGTAATGGGATCTCCTTAATTTCTGTATTTATTCCCCTTTGCTCCATGTACATTAAGAGTAGAGAAGCTAGGCTTACCTAACTGAATGATTTGTATGAACTTACTGGCAGAAAGGGGGTTGTTATGGTCTGTTATTTTATTACTTATCTCAATCAAATTAAATAAACAAGAAATCAGAGTCTTCCATACTAATTTATGCCAAGACCCAGGGTACTGCAGTAACAGAAATGACATCAAACTACAGTTATTTTTCTGCAAATATCCATTGCCATGACTTATCCACGAGGTAGCCACCTTGGTAAATTACTTAACAGGGTTCTACAGTATGAAAAGAAGATGCTAAAAGTGTTCTTCCAAAATATTTTAAAGCTGGATGGTAACTGTCATTATCTTCTTAATATTACCAGCATTTCATAAATTGTTGAAGAAAGGAAACATAAATCAGAAGGTAGGTTTACAAAGAGAGCAGGAAACCGAAGCCTCTCTTGTTACCTATGCGAGCAAGCGAGCTGCTAACTCACTTTGAACTCCATAAGCTTACCGGCGGATGAAGGCAGGACTTAAAGGGCCTGGGAAAGCTCTGTGTTCAAACTGTACAGCTTAGGAACAGAAAGCCTAAGAAAGGGTTGAGGTTGTTGGATAAAAATATATACAGAAAAAATGTGAAATGAACAAAGGGAGTGAAGGACAGAGAGACAGACAGACAGACACAAACAATACACACAGACACACACACACACAGACACACACACAGAGACACACAGACAGACAGACACAAACAATACACACAGACACACACACAGACACACACAGACACACAGACAGACAGACAGACACACACACACACACACACACACACACGTGAAACAAAATGAAACAGGAAAAGAAAGGAAGACCCACAGATGTAGGGGTAAGATCAGCAGAGCAGGTGCTGGGGCAGGACCACGGCAGGGTAAAAGGCTATCGCAGTCACATGCTCCAAAAAAGCTACAGATGAACAAAGTGTGCTGGAGTTGGCGACCTAGTTGCTGTCTGATACCCTTGGCGTAGGAGCAGTGAGAGGCAGCAGACGGTATCAAACAGCTAAACTGTGGGGTTAGAATGATCAGGAAATACTTAAGAGGTTGGAAAATAGGTGAATGAGGGCAGCTGACAAGGATGGTCAACTGAATGTGTGTGTCATTACCTTTAATTTTAGAGAGACCTAAGCCATTTATCTCCTTTTTATGTGAGAGATTAATCTAGTTTCAAAGAAAATAAAGGTTGAAACAGGCTGATGCTATGGTGTCCAACATGTGTGGTAACTTATAACAAAATGTGGCTAATTGAAATGTAAAATACACAACGGGGTTTGAAAACTTATTACAACCACAATATTTTTATATTTGTTAAGCATTAAGCACTGGGCTATTAAATAAACCACCCTTTAAAAATCTACTTTTTATTTGTTAAAATGTGTCTGTTAGGTCTGTAGAGTTACAATGCAGCTTCTTTATATTACCACAGGACACAGCTGCCCCACATCTGTCTCCTGGCACATATTACCATGGGACAGTCTGTCCCCTGGATACTTCCTCACTCTGCTGCCACCAGTTTCCTCCTTGGGTCCCAGGAGGTCAAGAAGCCAGTCTCTGTAAGGTAACAGCTAAGCAACGTGTTGTGATATTTACCCTTGTCTTTCTCTAAGATGTTAGTGCCTGTGGGAAAAACTGAAAATATTTAAGGTATTAAATGCTTCAGAAAACCTGGTTTATTATATTGATGCAGAAAAAGTGAAAAGTTCTTTTATACAGAAGATAGATTTTATAGTTTTTCCATGATTTAACTGATATTTTAAGTGGACCAAACCCAGTCCTGTCAAGTGAAGCAGCATCTGCTATAAGGTGAGATGGGACAGGAGAGAGTGCAGCATGAGGGGGCTTGTCCTGCACATTGGGCTTCTGGATTATCAGGGTGCACAGCTGTGTGTTCTCTACAGGTAACTGTAGAAACAACATGTTCCCACATACTGAAAGCCACATTAACCACATACTGCATAGTCATAATAAATAATAAAAATGAAAACAGAAACATCAAGCATTATTTGAAAGTGTCAGCGTAGGTTACTTTGCTGACTGCATTTTAAAGTAAAGCGGGTAGGCCACCAGGACACCAACCTTCTGCTTGTCTAGAATCTTCATGGCATAGTACTGCTCGGTGGCTTTATGCTTCACCAGCATGACTCTCCCAAAGGAGCCCGTCCCAAGGGTTTTCTTCCTTTCAAAATCCTCGAGCCCAGCATTACTCTATTCAAGCACAAAAAATACAATATACTTTTAAGTTGGAAATTCCCACAAGATTGCAATAATTATCATTTCAGTGTTAATAATCAGAGTGGTCAATTTAATTTGTAGCTATCCATGTAGAGACAAACATATACACTCTTTACATTTTAGGTTATTCATTCAACAGTCCCCTTTGACCAACAAAAGTCTAGTAGTAGAGAGTAATTTTGTAAAATGGAATATATAAAAATAACAAAGAAAATAAAAGCCTTGGTTAAAATAGTAATAGTCATATATTTCAATTTCAATGTGAACTCCTAACAAAGCTAATGAACTATTTGTACAACTTAAGAATTACAAATCCATAGTCAAATAACATATACGGTCAGAGAATACCTGTAAATTATTGTATAAAATTAAAACAGAGAGATCAGTCTTTTCATGCCTCTGAGGAAAGGGTGTTGTGCTTTTATATGTAGTTACAGAACTAGGCAACACCCATAGAACTAGATGACAGCCGAACAACCAGACATCAGCCACAGAGGTAAGCAACAGGCACTGAACTACAGAGCAGCTGTAGAGCAGGTAACAGTCACAGCACTAATAAAGGGCTCAGCACTGTGTAGGGCCCCCGGCTTTCTCCTCAATGCTGCAGTAACCCAGCATTACCTAAAACAGGAAGGGAAGAAAAGTCTTCCCTCCACACAGGACCGAAGGTAGAGACTCAGAACAACAATCAGATTCTTTTCCTCCTTGAATAGATGTTTTGTTAAACAAACATCTTTGTTTGGCTTTGATGAGTGCATAGAAGCGAAGAATTAGAGGCATTAGTCTATTCAATTTGTTGCTGCCACAACAAAACTAAAATTACTAGGAACAAATTATGTGTCAGCAACAAGTAGTGATTGCTGACCCATCTGCTCAGTAGGTTCATTATGAAGACACCCATGAAAATCTCAGAAAAATACTTCCAAGGCTCAGTGTACAGTGCTTAGCTCGAGCTAGACCTGAAGTGATCTGGCTCTTCAACATGCAACAGATCTGGAGAGATGCAGGAGCACACTGTACTAATTTAATTTCTACAGTAAAGCAAAGGTTGCTCTGGAGAGACAGCCTCGTTTGTTATTGCATCACGACATAAGGAAAGCAATAGTATATTTTACTTATAAAATGTGTTAACGTTGTATATTCATTTCACATTTAGGGGGATTCTTATGAAGAAGAAGAAGGTCCTTATCGTCCTGACTGAATTAACTTTGTGGTTTTACACCTAGTGTTTGGTTTTACTGACTCAGGTGGACTGCAATGGTTAGTACAGTCACACTCAAGTAGTGGGGACACACAGGACACACAGGACACGTCTTTATGTCTGATCATTGCTTCTCTTCATAATAAAAGAATGCCCTCTCCCTCACCTCCTTTTTAACGTTTCCTGTTACAAATTGTGTAACTAAAACTATTTCAGAAAACACTGAGCTTACAGTATAGGCATTAGGAATTAGTATTAAAATTTACCACAGTCTTGGTGTACAGCTTGGCGGTAGAGAACTGTGTGGATGCACGAGGCCCTCTGTTCAATTCCCAGGCTGTGCCAAGAAACAAAACAAGCACAAAGCTCTTCCTGCCATTTAGGGATTCCATGAGAAGTTAGTTGCTCCTCCAAG
The DNA here is from genome assembly GCF_903995435.1 of Acomys russatus. NCBI lineage: Eukaryota > Metazoa > Chordata > Mammalia > Rodentia > Muridae > Acomys > Acomys russatus. The sequence continues at coordinate 47,466,912 of NC_067159.1, forward strand.
GTAGGTATCCATAAATGACCAACTAAGACACTATGTCACAGCATTATGGTGGAATTCCTACCACAGTATATAATTACTTACAATACTTAAAAACTAAAACTTCAACCAAAAAACCCTAAAAATTTTTGGAGTAGCAACAAGTTAAGTAAGAATCATGAATTCATTTAACATAGATATCTCCAGTTATAGAAAAACATACAGCTTCCTTACCGGGGGCGGGTTCTCCCATTTCCTCAGAAAGTCTTCTTTGGCTTTGGCTAGAAATTCTTTCACTGGAAAGAAAAGAAAATAGGTGATGTCTGGTAAGAACGTTTCTTATATTACACGTGGCTATACACGCTTCAAATAACCTTATGTGAGCAACTTGTAACGACATGTATGTTCACCAATGTGATATTCCAGGGAGCTACTGAGTGGCTCCAACTTCTAAAGCCCTTGAATGTTGCTCTACACAGGGACCACTCTGATGACTTCAAACCCAGTAACCACAATGTTCCAGAAAACATATCTGGAGTCATGTGATTGTTGATAAGCTGGAAGTAGTATCAATACTGAGTCTGAAGTGCAAGCTGAGGACATGCACGCGTCTTGGTCTGTGTAGTTTCGAGAACAACTGGCTGTGGTAAAGGGCAGTTCCAGGTACAGGATTTGTGCAGTAGATCTGTGGTCTCTCTACCAGCAGAAAGCAAAGGAGAAACCGCAGACTGACAGGTACAGGATCCACAAACCGATAAAACCCAAGTGGAAAAAAAAAAAAACCCACTAACAATACAAATTACTTTCAAAACTAGCTCTGAACTTGTAGCGAAAATTAAAACCGAATGTCTGATTTAAAATTTACATTAAAATGTATATGTAAAAAGTAAAAAATGTTTAATTAATAAAAAATTAGTAAAATAAAAAATACATTAAAATAAAGCCAAATAAAATCAAGTATTTACATAATGGTTAATAAAGCTCTATCTGTAGAGCTGTGGTTTATATTGTTAAATTTGTTAACTAAAGATGAGTCATTTAAGAGTATGCCCTGTTTACACTCTCCTCCCACAAATTCACTAACAAGGGCTTCTGTTTTTAAAACAGATTTCGATGTTTTAGAAACAAATAAGTGTAAACATTTTAAAAATATGATAAATTATTATTTTTGTGTGGAAAGTAAAACTAAAATGGGACTATACAAGCTCCTTTTATGATCTGTTTTGTTTATCAGGATCCTGATATTTCCCTATCTGACTGGAGAGGAGCAAAGGCTAGAGAGGAGTGGAGAGGAGTGGAAGGCCACAGAAACAGGAAGATGCTGGGGACAACAAGATGCCGCATGACCAGTTACTTTAGAACGATGGATGGCCCAGAATTATGTTAGGCATGGCTGATCAGGTCTACAAGCCCAGCATGTGGAAGGCTAAGGCAGGTGCACTGTAGTGTATTCGAGACCAGTCTAAGCTACACAATGAGTTCCAGGCAAGTGTAGGTTACAGAGCAAGAAGTCTGTCCTAACAAACCCCCAAACAAGACACAACAGAGATCTGGAATAAGCAGTGGGAACCTGGAGCATCTCGCATGTGTTTATTCTTTCTTACGTTCTCTTTTCGAGACAGGGCTTCTTTATGCAGCAGTGGCTTTCTCGTTTTTTCAACAGCATAACCTTTGGCCCAACACAAACAAAATGGTGCTTCACATTCTGGTTTGCTATTTCAATATGATGAGGGCAAGCAACAATGGTAGATACTCGTTTTAAAAGAACTCTGGCTTATGCTTATCTGGGAATGGCATTGTACTAATTTCTAAGTATTGTGTTATACAGTGTATTGAACTCAGTCACCGTCATGGGGGAGGGGAGTAAGGGGAAAATGGGAGGGAGGGAAGAATGGGAGGATACAAGGGATGGGATAACAATTGAGATGTAATATGAATAAATTAGTAAAAAAAATATATATTAAAAAAATAAAGAAATTAGAGAAACTTAAACTTTCAAAGTTAGAATCCTCATGTACCAGAACAGTTGCACCTTATTATGAACATGTGACTCGCTCGTTGTAGGACCGGCCAAGTCAAGAGGTTGCGGATCACAGACTGACCTGCGGCAAGCTAGTATACTAGCTGCAGCTGCACAGGGTGGTTGCTATGTTCCAGCTCCAGGACTCCAACCCGGGTACCTGCAAATAACTGGCATGTCCTCTACCAATGAGCTTCACCCCAGGCTCAAGAAGGCTGGTTTTAGAATTTTTTTTTTCATGGATTAGAGATGCAGGCATGGCCATGACTTGGAAATGATGTCTGTAACTTAAATTAAAAACAAAATATACTGGAACATACAACTGCAGTTTCTGAAAAAAACACACTTGGTGATTCTAAAAATACATCTCTGATTTCTTCTGAGAAATATTTTAGTTCCCACTTCTATATAGAACTTGTGTAAGTTATGGTGCAAACTCTCCGTATTCCAGCATGAGTTGAGATGGACTGGAGAAAGAATGAGCCCTGAGTGCCCTGCTGCAGCCTGTTGTGCTACAGTGAGCAGAGCTGACGGTAAACAAGAGTGACTGATCACTGGGAGAAGTGGGAGCACGTGGCCAAGACAGCATACTGAAAAACAAATTCTTCTCCTCTTTCAGTGATGAGCTATGAGGAAGATTTCTGATGTTACTCGGTATTCGTCAATCTGACATTGCAGAGTGTTTTGAAATCTCTGTACTCATCTGTATTCTGAGTTTAATGAGGCCACACTGGAGGAAACAGTAAGTTTTAGTAACATGATAACATATAAAGGCATTCATTCCCTTTAGGATTAAGGATGCATTAGTTACAGTGCCATTAAATAATACCATGAAGGAGACTCTATTCCTGAAAAATGCTTTTGTCATCTACAGTATGTGCAAATGGAATCCCTAGTATGTATGTATACTATACTATTTAGATTCAAAGACAAATATATATATACAACTCTCTGTTTTATATATGTATATGTGTGTGTGACAAAGTTAAAATGGCATAATGAAGTATTTTATAACTTTAAGCAACAATTCAGAACTGTTTGTATTTGTCATGGATTTTATTATTTTCAGACACATGTAGTGGATGTAAACATGTTTTTGTTTTAATCCCAAGTGTGAGATGGGAAATAGATTTGTGAGAGAACAGGTGATGTTTATCCACTAGAAGAGGAACTGCCTCTTGCGGGGGCTTGGTCTTTGCCAGCTGAAAAATATTCTAGTCTGGACTATGGACTCTGAGAGGGGACACGGACACACACACACACACACACACACACACACACACACACACACACACACACACACACTGTGTACTTACTCTCTCTCTCTCTCTCTCTCTCTCTCTCTCTCTCTCTCTCTCTCTCTCTCTCCATCCAGAACAAGAGGCTGGGCCTTTTGGTCTTGGCATCATTTCCTATTGCTTGGCTGCTTGTTGCTCCATTTCGAGATGCTGCTAGAGAGAACCACTCCAGAGAACACTTCGAGGTTCTGGGTCCCGGCTGCTGCTCTAGGTTCCAGCTACTGTGGCTGCAGTCACCTTTGCTGAATTGCTGGTTTGCTGTTTAATGGGTTTTGCTGGACTCCTGCCAACTATGCCACTAGGATTATTCCAGCAACTGAGTCTAAGAAGGTCTACTTCTCCTGTTCCCATTAACTTCTTATCTAGGATAGGTGGGTTGGAAGGGAGGTTTAAGCACCAAAGAGCCCTAAACAAAGTAGGTTTGAAAAAGTTCAAAGCCTACAGACACAGGTGGATTTAACTTGTAACTGCTTTTCTACAAGTATTTTCAAACTTGTTACCCATTGCCATGTTAGTAGGTAATAAATGGAGAGGTGGGGAAGACAGGCATCTCACACAAAGCATGCTCTGTGAGGTTCTCAATTGTCAGTTTTCTTTCGTTCTAATACATAATCCACATATACATGTAACCATTTGAACGAGTGCAATAGACTGATACACAAACAAGAACACCAGCTCTAATACTTCAGAGACGGTGATCACAGGGAACTTCAGCAAAGCTTCGAACAGTTAACTAACAATTATCCTTAGAAACAATGCTTCCAAGTAATCTATATGTTCACACAGGGCTTGTTAGCATTAGTCACCCATCCAAGAGGTGAAGAAAGATGCATCATGAGAAAGGCTTATGCATTTCCACAAGTACAGAAAATACACTCAGTTTTTATCACTCTCTCTATGGCACCAATGTTTTTGTACAGTACTTCCAAGTCACAACTTAAAAGTCAGATTAACGCTCATTGTAAACAGGAAATTCAACTAAAACTTCAAGTATGGTGTGGGATCCTAAGGCCCAGGGTTAAGGAGGAACTGTCGTGGAGCTTCAGTCCTGGATACCTTAAACACGAGGCCAGCAGGAGTTGGCTACCTGCTGCCACCCCAACTCCAACCTGGCACCATAAAACTGGCTCCGCCACCATCAACACTAGTAAGAATTTATTATCCCGATAGTTATCAGGTTTCAGTCCTTGTTTGACCTTCTAAGATGATGCAGCAATCAGGGACCATGCATGGTGAGGACCTAGACCCTCTGCTCAGATGTAGGAGATAGGCAGCACAGTCTCCTTGTGGGTCCCATAATATGGGGGAGTAGGGACTACTTCTGACATTGATCACTTCCCCCCTGGCGGGGCATCCTTGTCAGGCCACAGAGGAAGAGGATACAGATGAGACTTGATAGGCTGAGGCCAGATGTTGGGGGAAGAGGACTCTCCCTTTCTGAGGGCTAGGGAAAGGACAGAAAGGGTATGAGGGAGGGAGGGTGGAACTAGGATGTGATGAGGGAGGGGGGCTACAATTGGGATATAATGTGAACAAATTTTTTAATAACTACAAAAAAGAAAAGAAAAGAAAAGAAAGTTTCTTACTCTCACCCCACCCCCACCCTACAGCCCTGAGTATGCAGATAAAGCATCCTCTACCACCCCACCCCTGGCCAATGGTACACGGCCACACAAACCTTGCCCCAGAGCCCTGGCTACCTCCCCAGGGGCATAAATACCCCCTATCCCTTCTAAGAAACTGGAACCAGTTCTCTGAAGCGGTTCCTGGGTCTGTTCACTGCCCTTGCACGTATCTGACTGAGATCCTGTACTGTACTCACCCATACTGGCTAAACTTCTTTCCCTGTGTCCAGTTCAGTTTGGCGCACACAGGCCAGGCTACCCTGAGGGGGGAGTGGACAGGGGGCAGTAGTATGGTATAATTTTACCCACCCAACCATGTCACTGTACAATGAACAAGAATGTTTCAGTAGTGACACTGAACAACTCCTCAAGGCTGTGCATCAGATAAACTTGCAAGGGGCTTATCTATCATGACACGCTGTGCCAAGGTCTAACTGCCAGATGTTATCATGAGCGTCTCATGTGCTGATTTAGTACTGGAGACATGGCACACTGCTACAGATGTTGACCTCTAGTGCCTCTAACAAGATGCATCTCATCTTCCCCATCATACCTTGTATAAGAAAAGGGCAACTTTCAGCCAAAGCATATTTAAAATCAGAAAAAAACCAGAAAAAACAGAACATCAGAATATAAATTTCCTGGAACAAAAGTACAACTAAAATATTGTTTTACTCAAACTCTATCTTTTCAAAAGCTACTCTTCAACCTCAACAATCCTGAGTGATTCCCATTCACATGCTACTATAACTTTCTTTGTTTTGTGGTATTATACTTATTATTTATAAAGTGTTACATAAAACTACAGTATCTGTATGATGATCACATAAAATACAACATAAAATTAAACAAATCATTTCCTTCACCACAAAATATCTTTTTTCTCTTCTTTTCTTTTTCTTTCTTTTTTTTTTCCAAGACAGGGTCTCTCTGTGTAGCCTTGGCTGTCCTGGACTCACTTTGTAGATCAGGCCTGCCTCTGCCTCCCACGTGCTGGGATTAAAGGCATGCGTCACCACTGCCTGGCTCACAACATATTTTATTAAGTCAAAATACTTAAGAAAACCAAACTATGAGAATAAAAATAAGCAAATTACTTAATAGAAAGAAAGTTTTAATGTAAATGCTTGTTTTATTAAAAAAGGAGTTGGCTATCAGATATGTCTGAAGAGGAAGAAGCTTGTCTACAAAAAATTAAATTAAATGATCATTAAATTTATACTCATAAAGTGGTATGTTAGAATAAAGTCACTTACATACATTTTTCTAGAATATTGGTAGAATTAAGATGTTAATGTAAAAACTCATTTATTTGGCTGTATATATATTCAAATAATATATCTTAAAGGATAAAAGATAAAACTGACAACTACTTTTTGACATCAAATTTGTTTCATTTTAATTTTCCTTAAAATCACAAGTGCTATGAGCATTTGCAAGAGGTTCTTGGGCAGTAAAGTAAAGCATCATAGAGGACACATGTGTGCTGCAGTTTGAGGGACAGAGCTGCTCTGACAGGCAAGGCTGAGGTGTTCTTGTATAAAAGGCATAAAATTCATTTGTCCAACCTTGCAGAGTCTTAGAGAAAAAAAAAAAAAAAAATCAAAAGAAACTTGGAGCATTTTCTCTGCAGCTAGGAACAGAGAAAAGATGTTTTCTCCCACTGCCTCTCTACACCACTGCACTGTCAGTCAAAACTCACAGCGAGACAAGGAAAAGGTAAGAGGCCAGAACCGCCATCACTCATAGGCAGCACACAACTGTTTACACAGAAGATTCAGGAGACTCTACACTGGAACCTTAGAACCCACAGTGGGTTGCTACTCACTATGGGCCAGATGGGCTTGAACGCAGCTTGATACAGCTGTCTCAGCTGGCCCAATGCTCTGATTACAGACATGTACTTGAATACATGGGTATAGGTTTAATCTGTTCTTTAAAAATGTTTTCCATAAAAATGTTTAGCTCTTATCTGTATTTTCTGTTCTAACTTTCACTTATTCCTACGTTCTCTTATCTTTGCTGTACTTTCACCAACTGATTTGCTTACATGGTTCTTTTACACTTAACAATCTATCTTAAAAATACATCTCCTATTAAAGTAGAAATATATTTAATGTGTGTGAAGAATAATCTGAACTTGGATCTATACCAATGTACCAATGTATCAAAATTGAACTTATTTTGCATCAATATACAGAATTCTATACCAACGAATTAAAATAACCTTGTTTGTGAATAATAGTTAAGGCCTTAAGTTAAGGAGTAGGCTCAATAATCTACTTTTTGTCCTATCATCCCTATGTACTTCTGTATTCCCTCCTCCTTTCTTTTCAACCCCTATCTCCAAACCTAAGAAAAAAAAGATAAAGGAAAAGAGAGAAATCCCTGAGTCCACCCTTGTTTTCTCTCTGAATACAATCAATAATAACTTATGATATTGATTTACATTCAGAATTTTAGGCTCACCAAGATAGGAAAGATGTTTTCTCCAAGGTTGCCAAATACAAATATGCAAAACACTATGAATATAACATTTATATAATTTCTAATTGTGTTGTGGACCTTCTTTCTATATGAAATTTATTGTATATATGTGCAATAATATAATTGTATATGTAAAAGTAAAAAAAATGAAAAATAAATACTGAAGCATTAAAAATATATCTCAAAATCCACTTTAGCTATACTTTACAAATTTCAGTATATAGTTTAGTTTTAATTTATATAAGTTACTTCTTGGCCCACGAGCTATTGGTATTTTGTAAATTCATAAGCAAACACAATCTTGTTTGTTAATGGACCTTTATTGACTAAACTCAATTACTCCATGTCAAAGACTGTAAATAAGTAAATAAACATATCTGAAGCTTTTGCAATTTGTTTTGAATATGCTTAATTATATAACTGATGTTATAAGCAGTTTTTCTCTTTATTCTCTAATGACTAGGGAAGAAATCTATCTAGAAATCTATAAATTTTATATTTTATAATTTCTCCCAAATAGCTCAGTTTTGTTTTATGCATTTTGAGACCAAGAGGCATATATGGTTTCCATTTCCTCTTGTCATTGATATTAAGTGGTGATCCATATAATGACTATAGTCTCTCAGATACTCCTTTGAAGTCCCAAGACCCTTAAGTGCGGGGAGCTACAACTTGAATGGTGCATTCTCTGCAAGAAATGTGAAGAGCTTGTCCTAGTATGGGCTTTGTACTGGTTTCTGCTGGCATCAGTGTTACCAGTCTGGATCTGTTCCAACAGTGTGCTTTATGCAGCTCCACAGACCACACACTTAACATACATTAAAGCTGAAGCCTCCTTGAGAGGAAGCATCCCATATGAGCAAGGACACGCATCCCACCCTGACTCCAGGGACTCCCTCTCTCCAAGCCGAGAGACCTAAGCTCCCTCTGTGTCTTGCCATCAGAGGTTGAGTTTTCTAACTCACACTTTCACTGAGATGATGATCTTTCCAGGATCCTGACTGCACACAGGGCTTGTAGAAATCCCAGGCTGCAGAGACTGAAGAACTCATCTATTTTTGTGAAGACATTTAACAGGAGAGCTCTTAGCTGGGCATGGTGGCACATACTTTAGTCCTAGCACCCAGGAGACAGATCTCTATGAATTTGAGGCCATTTTGGTCTACACAGCGAGTTCCGTGACAGGCAGAGCTACATAGTGAGACCCTGTCTCAACCCCGACCCCCTAACAAGGAGGAGAGCCCTTTGTTCAATGAGGCATGAAACTCTCAGTGTAGTCAAAACCGGCTCCCTTATAGCGCATTCCCAGTCTCCACCTTCTTTTCTGCACCCTGGGAATTTAAACTCTTAGGAATTTAGAATTCTCTTAAGGTATGCTTGTTACAGAGTCTTCGGTATTCTAATGTATTGGGTTGGATCTTTGTTATTTTTTGCCCCTTAGAAAGAGCTTTATGTGGCCTCCAATTCTAGGGGTTTTTTTTTTTTTGTTTGTTTTCTGTTTTGTTTTGTTGTTGTTGTTGGTTTTTTTTGTTTGTTTGTTTCCACATAGGAAAAGCTTCACATGATATTTTAAGATCTAAAAAGACTTAGATATTTGAGAAATGATTTGTTACCCTTAAAATTCAAAACTGCCACAAGGACGCATATGGCGCTCTATCTCTGTTAATCTTGTCAAAGCACAATGCCTTCCGATTGGCAGATCCAGGCTTTTCTTTAAGATGGTTTCCTATGTGCTAGCTGAGTAGCTTAGTGGCAGTGGTGTGTGCTAGAGGTCCCTGGCACCAAAGCAAAACAAACTCTCTGAACCACAAGGAAGCTGGTTTGGCTATCATGTCTGGCCACCTGGTTCAGCCCTCAGTGCTGTGGTCACAGCACATGAAGCATGCTGAGCTCTCATGTGGGTCCAGGGATCCAAGCTCAGGCTCTCATGCGTGCACAAGCTCTCTTACCCACTGAGCCACCTCCCCAGCCTGCACATCATAATTTTTATCTTGCCCACTTCCTTCATTTTCTGGAAGGGCTTATCAGGCTGGCTCCTCATCTCATTAATTTACGTTCCTCCAGTGATCAGTGTGTGCGCTCTCTTGATCAAACACTGCTTGCTTTTTCTCTTGCAAGCACCAGGTGCATTTTCTAATAATCTTTCCTTATCGCAACATTATGTTTCTTTTCTATTCTATTTTCAGCCTCCTCTTTTCATCCTGGTCTTGTTCTTTAAAGACTTATTTTTTATTTATGAATGTGTATGCAAATGTCTATGTGCATGTGTGAGTATATATATGTACAAATAAGTATGCTGCTGGCCATAGATCTTTGGAAGCTGGTATCACAAATCACAGGTGATAGTGTGCTGCCTGATGTGGTTGCTGGGACTTGAACGTAGGTCCTTATGATTGAGCAGAAAAGGCTCATAAGTGCTGAACCATTTTCCAGCCCCTCTAGATTTATTTCCTCTGTCCTACTTCATAGATTTTGTGTTTACTCAAAATGTTGCAGAATTAATTCAGATGTTATCTGCATTTTAAAAATATTTCTAAATATAAGTTCATTCATTTCTTCTTGAAGGCTGTGATTTTTATCCTTTAATCATGTATAACCCTTTTTATAGGCTCTACACTAACTATTGTTTTGTTTGTTTAGCCATAACAATGGAAAACTTTTAAAATCTTCACACATGAGTTAGTTTTTCTTTGGACCTCTCATTTTCTATAAGGTGCTATTAGTTCTTGGATATTTTTGTCTGTATGTACATACACTATTAAATAATTCAGCAACTTTCTGAAATGTGGCTGTAGGGGCTGCGGAGATGACTTGGTGGTTAAGAACTTTTGCAGCTCTTGCAGAGGACCCACGCTCAGTTCTCAGCATCCATGTGGAGGCTCACAACCACCTAAAATCCCAGTTCCAGAACATCCAATGCCCTCTTTGGCTCTCTGGTCACTGTGTTCACCTCGTGTGTGTACATATATGCAGGCAAAACATTCATATGCATTAACATCAACAGCAAAGAAATGTGTAAGCGTCCAGGACTACAGAGATCTTGCTGATATTGATACCAGGCACATCAAGGGAGAGCCCTGCCACAGCAGGAAAACAAAGGCCATCCTTTCAATTCGTAATGACCTAATAAATTTCTGGCTGTCCCAACAGAGCTGGCTAAAGGCAACAGCAACAGGCAGTGTTGTCTTACACTCATTTCCTCAAAGCCTTTCTCACAAGCCTCATCCTGGGACGTTAGTGAAGATAAACTGGTTGTTCCTCTTCCTTGAAGGCAACTAGTCCCGAGTAAAACACTCTAGAGTGCAGCCAGCCTCTGGCCTGTCACTCCTGCGAAGAGGCCTGTCCTAAGCGGAGGGCTGCTGCTTCACTCTTGACCTCAGTCAGACAGGAGAAGGGAAATCGTCAGCTGCTCATCCTGGTCAGGTCTGAGAGCCTTAGAAGACGGCTGTTTTCTACTTCAGAGTCACCCTCGGCTAAGCTGGAGCAAAAGCAAGCTCATTTAGGACTTCTCTAGGTTGACACATAGGATTGTACACATGTACAGCGCGTCATGTGATGTGCCCATGTGGCTACACTGTATAGTGCAAGCCAGAGTGAGCGCGAGTGCCTCCTCATGCCTTATTTTTGCAGTGAGAACATAAGAAATCCTTTCACACTGAAATACCAGAACGTGGGATCATCTCTAGTCACCCTACCGTGAACAGAACACCGCCCCTGCTCCCCTTTTCTAGCCGTAACAAAGGACCTGTTGACTAACGTTTCTCCACAGCTCCCTTTCTTCTGTTTGTCACACATGATATGGTGCCTAGCTCTGTTGATAGGTGTGACAATCAGGGTGCACAGTAGCTGGATGTGTCAGATGACTCAGCTCCATCTTGCATGAACAGCACAGGAAGCTAAGCTGTAGGCTGTGATGGTAGTACATCAGACACAGAAGCTAAAGAAGGCATGTGGTCTCGGAGGGAAAACCCGAGGACGGCGTCACCATTCCAGGCTCCTTCAGCAGCCCCAATGCTGGTCCTGCTCAAGGCTTAGTGCTCGCTTTGCCCTGGAACTCAGCAGCTCTGTCTGCTGACAACACCCTGTCTGTGTGTGCTCCTGCCTGTCTCAGCAGGCCGTACATAGTCTCCTAAGGCTTTTCTGGAACCCAACTGAATCGTGGAAGAATTCTTTTAGAATTTCTTCACAAAACTTGCTTAACAAGAGAAAATCTTCTCCAAATGAAATGAACTTAGAAGGGGGCAATAAAGGCTCTTTTTTACATTCACAAGCAAATTTTAGATGCTAGAAAGACGAAAGGGTGGATGAGTACAATTTAGCTTCTTGATCATTTTTGTCTTCATGTTTGGAAGATGAACATGTGAACACTGTGATGACTATATCTTCTGAAACACATCATACAGCTGACACTTTTCACCGGTTAATAACCAAAGCGTTCAATTTCGTATCAGATGAGTGTATGTGGTCAATCACTTAGCTTTCTAACTTGGCTGCCCTGCCTCACGTGGGTTCCTGGGTAACTATTAGAAGGACACATATGTGTAAGGGATGGCTTTCACTCAGGAGTTCCAGATCTAGAGTCAGAAACTCATAGGCAAATACATAACGTCCTTTAAAGCTCCTGTGGTTCTCATGATTTCTACGAGGACTATAAATATGGAGGATCATGTATCCATGACGCACAGGTGGATCTCCTGACTTGCTCGGGGCTCTAACCTTTAGTCAGCGGCAACTACAGAGCTGTGAGTTTCATAGGGGGTTAAGAAATGGACTTAGTTCAATTTAAAAATCAGTATGGGAAGTCATCTGAAGAGACATGAAACTGGAAATTTAGAAGGAAGACAGCAAGCCAGTCAGGGTAAGGGTTAGGGTTAAAGGTTAAGGGCACTGAGAAGAAAGCCTGAATGTTCAGTCCTAAAGGCGTTCCCACTGTTCCTGGCTCTGGAGAAAACTCCTGAAGTAAAATCAATAGAACTAAATGACCAAGTGCACAAGTAAGGGCAACAAGTTATAAGCAGCCCCAAGATTCCGGCTTCATTTCCCATATGGGTTGTGGGATCATTAACAGAAGTGAGGACCAATGATGAAGGAACCGAAAATGGAACCAATGTTGAGAGAGAGGAGGAGAGGGAGAGAGAGAGGGGTGGGGAGGGAAAGGAGACCGACTCTTGAAATGGCTGTTTCAGGTGGTGACTGAGGCGTGGGCATGGATGAGATCACTCAGAAAATGCAGCCCTGAGAAGGCCAAAGACAGATTCCCAGAGAAGATGAGCATCTACTTATCAGTGAGGAGAAAGGACTAGCTTTACAGCTACTTCCGTACACATGGCTGTGTGTATGCACTGCACACATAAACACCACATTATAACTTTAGACTCAGATAAAAATGCCTAAAATATGATTATTTTATTAATAAAGCCAGACTCTTATAATATTCTATATTTTAAAATGGCTAGAGCATTCAGTCACAGCAGGACTGAATTTGATTGAGATTTAACATTCTTGGAAAAGCCAATGTCTCTTTGTTCTTAGCACATTTAGTGTGTTAGAAGAGGCTGTAAGAGGAGGCAACTACAATCAAGCTCATAAGCACTGTCTTTAACCACAGATTAAAACAGGAAAGGAGCAGCAGTGATGTCCTCAGCTGGACACATCAGACTGTAAGACTCCCAGAACACTACAACAGCTGGTAAAGATTCTACGGTTATGTGCAAACTTGTAAAGGAAATGTAGCTTTGCTCAAATAAATAAACAGCATGGTAACCAGGTCTATAGTTTCAGATCTTCATAAATCCTAAGAAATGTCAACATATTGATTTCACAATATCAGCCCACATTTCAAGAACAAGATCAGAATATCTATAAAACCACTATTTTCTGGTGAATTGTTAGCATTTTTGCATGTAGACAGCTCCCTGTGTCTCGAATGCCCCCCTGCAACATGAGCAGACTTGAAGAGGGCGATGTTAGGTTGCAGAGGGATGAAGAACACTTCCTGGTTATAATGAAGTCAGCTCTACTTACAGAAGAAAAGGTTCTTTGGCTTTGAATTTCTTCTCTATACCATAAACCCCAAATCTTTCTGATCCAGAATCCCATCCTACATGTCCTTCTTGTGATGCCTCTCATTACAGGGCCACATACTGCTCCCCTTGTAAGCCACACCTGGACTAGCCCTTTCCGGTTCAGCAGAGATGCTACTGAGTGATGCTCTGAGCAAACACTCACTGACAACAGCATGTCTATTTTTAGCTGCAGGTCTGCTTGAAGTGAACAGCTCCTGCCCTGTGATAAGCTGCAGTACACACTACAGCACATTTTCTCCAAAAATAAATAAAAACACTTCTGAACATGCTCTTAAAAATGAATAGTTATAGCAAAAGATTAATTTGCACAAACATCTTTAGTCTCATAAATCATTTTCCTGAAATAATTTTAATTAAGCCTCCAAAGCCAAAAATACATATTTATTTCATCCTTAATTCACTATTCTAAATCAATTAATCTAAAAGCAACCCCCCAAAAGATCAATAAATATTTGGCAGCATTTTATTTTCAGAATTAGTACTTTAAAAATAGAGACCCAAAGAAGCTAACAAAACAGTATTTGGATGACAAAACTAATTAAAAGCAAGTTAAAAATGGGTATCTTGACCACCACATACTAAAATAACAACCTTCTTGTAGTATATGGGTCTCCTATGTATTAATTTACAACACAGTCAACAACAACACTGCTAGTGAATACAAGATATCAAACATAAAGAAAATCAGAAACGGAACAGTATCAACACTGTTATTGTTGATAGTTCTTAATGGCTTTTCAAGGCACTTTACAATAATGCCCACTTTCAAAGCATCATCACAAATGTCATTTACCACTACTCTGGCTCTTATAACCACCTCTACAAAAATACCTTTTATTTCCACAGTCAAATATTTTTTTTAAAAAAAATATGTAGCTGAAGAGTCTCCAAGCTCACACTCACCATTCATGATGACAGCCAACCTGTCCAGAGCATATTGCTCAGAACAACAGCCGACAGCAAAGGGAGTTATGCTAATCTCTGGGGGCAGAGCGACGGTGTAAACACACACGCTGGAGCAGGCTCTCTTTTGTTTTAAAAAGAAAAGCCCCTAGAAGCAAAGCCTAAATGCCCAGCAGGAAGTACTACTAGATAACAGCAATGCCAAAGATATTTTATGTAAGAAGGGTTAGTTTTTCCCAAGCTAGCTATCCTCGCTTCCTTCATATACCTCTAGAATAACTCAAAATGGCAGGGAGAACATGCAAACCAGGATGTATACGATATTCTCAGCTGTATCAGCACGAGCTGTTACCACGGCAACATTAGACCAGCATTATGGGTTTCCTGCTAACGAAGAGGTAGCTTTCCTGAAGCTTTAACCAGCTAAAACAAATAAATTACCCTTTTATTTTAGGGCAGCATGATCTCCAAATTACCACATTCTATACATTCAAGCACTGTGCTGCCCCTTTTAAACATCTTTCAAAGATATTTTTAAAATAGTGTTTTCTTCAAATACTCACACAATCCCATGTTGAATCCGGCAAGGAACAAACAGCAGAATGACTGCACCTAAACGCCTTTCATCGCAGCAGCTCCTACTGTTAGCTGCGGACCTCACTGAGACTAAAGTGCTGTGTGCTGTTGCTAGTGACTATTGGCGATGAATCTTATTGCCCGGATCGCTGACAGCTTTCATTTTTCATGAGCCAAAAGCTATACTGCAGCACAAGTGTTAACCATTTAAACATTCTGTATCATGGGAGAGGCAAAATATAGTGCTATACATAATCTGCTTTTATAAAGGAAATTCAGAGAATAACATTTATAAATTTCCATTAAATTCAGCATTAAGTATCTGATATTAAGCAGGTATTATTTAAAAAGGAAAAGACAAGACTACACACAACAAATGCACTGGTAATCATTATTTAGGAGTGACATTCCTCCCAGTAACTAGGACTCTGAGGATGGACAGTCTGGCAAGGAGGGAGGCTGGAGAGCATGGTGAGTGGGCTGCTTTAATCTCAGAGACCTAAGATTTGCACCCGAGTGACACAAAGGGACTAGAGAAGCGTGTCTGTGTGGCAGAACTTCAGCAAGTGAATCTGTACCTTTAAAGTTGCCAGAAGAGGCAGGACTTGTGGTGATGGGGCGTCAGTCAGCAAACCTCTAGTGAGGGGACAGAACCGCTGGAAGGATGGCCACTGTGTGGCACAGACCAACCACAGACAAGTCACCACTGGACTCGGGCAAGAACACTGAAAGCTGTGAAACCTGTCTTGCTCTTGTTTGCTCAGGTCCCTCAGTTTGGTCTGGAAGGCCCCAAACTCCACACTGCAGTCCTCTCAGTGGAGAAGCAAATGTCAGCAATCAGTAGGCAGAATGCCCAGCTCCCCCAGCCTAGAGCCCTGGTCAGGATGGGCAGCCGACTGATGGTCTAACCAGAGGTTTAGCAAGGAAATGGCAAGAGACAGAGAGGGGCTAAGCTTTCTAACATTCCTAACTGCATAGGACATTATGGTCCCCATTTGAGACCCGAAGTTTAAAGCTGCTACGGACGAATCCTGTGCTTCCCCATCTATATCCAGTCCCACCAGCATGGCCTCGGATACAAACAACTGAATTCTGGGACTCAGGGCAAAAAGTGAAACCAAGGGTAAGTAATATACAATCAGAATCAAGAGTTGAGCAGCACATACAACGAAAGACACAAAATCTACAAGCTGGACTAAAGATGCTAAAAATGAAAGAGAAAGACCAGTCCTTGGAGGAAAAATTAAGCAGAATACAGAGCTACTCTGAATACCTTAT
This sequence comes from Acomys russatus, assembly GCF_903995435.1. NCBI lineage: Eukaryota > Metazoa > Chordata > Mammalia > Rodentia > Muridae > Acomys > Acomys russatus. The sequence goes on from NC_067159.1 coordinate 47,483,161, forward strand.
TTTAAGGACTTGATTTTTGCCCAAACCCCTATGATTCACGGTGAGAGGAATGAGCAGTCAACAGAAACTGTCCCAGAAAGGAGAGTTATGTTCAATGTAGAAAATATTTGCAAGGAGTTAGTAAAATGTTAGACGAAATCAAAGGGAACTGTTTAAAGACTTGATGAGAATGATACAACAGATGGAAACTTCAATACAGAAAGAGAAATAGGAAAAACAAGTGTAGAGATCTGACAAATTAACACAACAATCTAAACTCACTAAAACCCTAACATCAAATTTCAGAAAAAGGAAGCTCTAGTCCATAAACGTGAGCTGAAGACGGATGACACCAAGGGAAGTGACAGCCTCAGGTTGTATTTAATACTGAGGCCCACACCCATCCATAGGAAACATCAGGAAAGAGTGGAAACATGTAAAATAACTGACAAGGTCCTAGTTTGAAAAAAAAAAAAAAACAAAAAACCAGCAACCCATAGTCCATGGACCAAGTGAAGCAAACAGGTAAGCTAATGCTAACTAGGGCAAACAGACCGAGAGCCACACCAAGACACTTCAAACTCAAATTACTGAAAAATAAAGACAAAGAAAGAAAGCTTAAAACAGCAAGAGAAAAATACGCAATAATGGACAAGGGAACAGCAATGCAGTGGGCATTAGCTTCTCATTAGAACAAGACAGCGAAATGATACATAGAAAATGCTAGAAGAAACAGGAAACAAAACTGTCCAGTAAGAACTGTATGCCCAGGACAACTATTGTCCCCAAAAGTAAAATCGAGCATTTCTAGAAAAAAATTACAGTAGAGGACACGTGCTGAGTAGAAATGTATGATGGAGTCTCATTCGATGCTGCCATAGGGCGAGGTGACAGGAAGAGACAAAGAGCCAGTAATTCTGCTGGGCAAACATCAGCGTGCACTCATATACACTGACAGCGGCCCCAGTGATACACCTAAGCCAGGGCTGCAGCCTGGTGCTGTGCCAGATTGGCTTTACCAGACATGTTCTGGCACGTAATTTCCGTCCAAAATTAGCTCACTGTAGGCTCTCCCCTGATGGTCCAGTTGTCTTCATATCTATGATGACATGACCCATAGACCACCTCCTTTTAATTTTGTAATGAATAATGATTCTTAATCATGTAAGCACCCAGAACTAGTAGAAAATCCAACATCACTGTAAAATCCAGGTTTCTATTTCTACATTGCAAATGTGATTGTTATGAGCCTCATGGTGGTGTCAGAGACATGCCTGAGGGCCTGGTCTTCAGTGCATTCCATCATGAGGACTTTCTATTATTTAAATGAGACAGTTCTTTCTGGAATCTGTTCATTTCACTGCTTTCAGTGAAGCACAATCTTCCATAGCTTCTGTCTCTCTGCTCTGGTTCTTCTAGATCACAGCTATAAAAAATGAACATGCCCCACAACCAGCAACGACTCATACTGATTTTCCTTAGATCCCTCTTTCGTTCCCAGGTCAGTTGATGTGGTCTCTTACTGGCAAGAGTGGTAATGTATTCCCTATTTGTAGGGTGCATGATGAACTCAGCAAACACAAGAGAAAATGATGCAGTGCAGAGATGCAGTGTAAGTGTGAGCTGGGTGAGGAAGGGTGCTGTTCACATAGCCTGATATACCGCTGCAAAGCATAATTTTTCATCCAGAAACAGAAGGATGTGCTTTAAAATAATGATAAATAGTACAGCACTGAAAACACATAAAACAGCAACAAATTTGTTTATTCTCATTGTCAAGCATTATGTGCGGCCTATAGTTATATGTGGTGCACCTTTACACAGCTGCCAGGGCAGTACACTTATTAATGGCAATATTTCATAAGCACACAAACAATGCCCTGAACGATGGGATTAGAACAGCTACGGCATCACTACGCAACATGAACGTCTCAGCTCCACATGATCGAGTGGAGCTGCTACCACAGAGGAGGTTCACCATTCACTGAAACTCAGCGATGCAACCATTAGATTCAATGACTCAATATGTGACTCAAGTTGGCGACTGCAAGACTCTTTCCTTAATAAATCCGACAGGAAGTGAATACGGATAAACTAAATTTGCACAATGCCACTGAACAATTCATATCCATAAAATACAGGGCCAAAGGTCAGCAGAATGTTATTCTAACATACATGGAAATGTTCTTTATTCAAATGTGAAACTATAATAAATGAATTAACTGAAAAGGCTTGTTCAATCTTTTAAAATACATTCTCCTATCAAGTATAATTTAGGGCCAGCAAGATGTCTGAGTGGGTAAAGGCACCTGGCACTGAGCTTGATGACCTGCCTATCCCCAGGCCCCACAAGGTGGCTGGAGAGAACCAACTCCTGTAAGTGGTCAGTCCTTGAACTTCCACCTCTGTGCCTGGCATGCACACATCACCCTCCCCGCCACGTATCACATACACATATATTCAATAGGTTTCTAAAAAAGCATAATTAAAGAATCAAAAACAGGAAGAGAATTTGGAAATCCTCAAGTCCGAGGACACTGTATCACAAAGAAATCCCAAGGAAAATAAGGAAACATTCTGCATGGCGAAGAATCAACCTACAACAACTCTTGCTATGCTCCAGGGCTCCATGCTGGCTGCGTGCACCTCATGTCCAAGGGGTCCCACAACCGCACAGAACTGTGCTGGCAGCTAGGAATCAACTGCAGGTGGTTAGCAGGTCCCAAAGTGACCATTACTTTCATTTTATAGATTTCTTAAGAGGGAAACTAACAAAAATGGAAGAAATGACCAATAAAATTGAAAAGATGAAGATGGTTGAAAAACGCAAGCAAGTCTCACCAATAATATGGAACTACAAATACTGGATAGAGGAACATCTAAATATGACAAAAACACTAATTACTCAATTAAAGAATAAAAAATAGTATCATCAGAAAGTCTAGAGAAAAAAAGATTATAAAGAAATATCATTGGCAGTTTAATACCAAGCATGTAACATGATTTAGATAAATTAGTAAAAAATACAATTTACCAGAACTAGGTCAGATGAAATGGATAAATTGTTTAAAAGTTACAATTTACCAAAAACTAACTCAGAAAGAAGTGCAAATCCTGAACAGACACATAAAAATATTAAAATAGGGGCTGGAGAGATGGCTCAGGGGTTAAGAGCACTGGTGTTCTTCCAGAGGACTCAGGTTCAATTCCCAGCTCCCACATGGCAACTCACGACTGTCTGTAACTCCAATTCTATGGGCTCTGACTCCCTCACACAGGCACGCATGCGGGCAAAACACCAATGCACATAAAATAAAAATAAGTTAAAAATATTAAAATAGTTAAGAAGTTTTCCCATAACTGAAAGCTCAAGTCCAAATGGGCTCATGAGGGAATAATATGAAGTTAACAAATACAATACCAGTTTTATACAAGGACAGAGCACTCAGAAGTATACAGAATTCAGAGCAAAGAACACTTGTGACTCATTTTATGAGGGCTGAAAGCAAAACTGGGCAAAGACCTAACAAAACTACAGATGCGTATACTCCACAAATACTGATGCAGGTCTCTACCCAAGTGCCTCAAGTCTGCTGAAGGGGCATCTCAATAGGGTAGGACACCAGCACACACGGCAACAGCACTCCATGAACTCCAGCAGCTATAAAATCCTTTCAACAACTACAACTAGAGGGGCTTTCTCAGAGAGAAGACCCCAGTGGTCTAGATCACACATGGCAGCAAAGGCAGGGCACAAAGTACTCATCTGCATAAACTCTGTACAGTCAACGGGAGAAATATTAAAGACATTCCCAAATATGAGGCTTCACATGAAGACAGCATGATCCAATCTCAAGAGTATTTTAAATTTACAAGGAAACCACTGGGGCTAATTTTTAAAAATAGCCAGGAAAGAATCTGAAAGTGAAATTAAGGGCCGGTCTTTCTCACAAAAGCATTAGTAGAAATAAAGAGCTTGGAGATGAACGTACACATACCACAGCAGTGAACAGCGTTTAGAGATGGAAAGACATGTGCCTGTTGGCAAGATAACAATTTCTCACAAATCAATCTATAGATTCCACACCATAGCTACAGAAACTTCAACAGGCTTTTAACTTCAGAGACTAACAAGTTTATCCAGAAATTTATATGGAAAGACAAACCCTGGAATAGCTAAAATAATTTTTGTAAGAAGACAATATTAAAGAAATTTCACTGCTTGATTTCAAAATTTACTTTAAACTCATAGTGACCCGATCAGTGTGGCTGGCCTAGGGACAAACATACATAGTTTACTGGCCCAGATGTGAGAATTCATAGACAGCAGTAAACCTGTACACCTTGAGATCTGCGAGTTTTGACAAAGGAATTAGGATAGCTCAATGGAAGAAGGTTTTTGTTAAAAATGAAGTAACAAAAACCAGATACACATAAAAATTACTTCAACCCATACTTCACAGTAAATCGATCTGTAGAAGAAAGCACAGATTAAAAATATGAATTAGTTTTGGTAAGATAAAGACTTCCTAAGGCCTGGGACAAAAGGCACAACACACAAAGGAAAGAGAAGATAAAAACTGACTTAGGGCCTTTGTCTAAGTGTAAGGACATGAGTTACCACAGCATACCATAGAAACTTAAAAAGAAAAAACAAACAACAAAACAAAACAACAACAACAAAACCAACTAAATCTGCCTAACACATCGATTGGCCATGATTGCCACTGACATATGTAGTGTTACGTTTCCTCCTTAGGAGCTTGTGGATTTTGCTGTTTAGTTACTAATTTTGTTGTCTTCTATCACCTGTTGGAAAATAAACCTTAACATTTCCCAAAGTAAAACAAACAAACAAACTGACTGACTTCATTAAGTGGTTACCTTTGCTCTCCAAAAATATCATTTTAAGAAATGATGAAACATGTAATAAGCTGAGAGCAAGTATTTGCAAGTCTCCAAAACCATTTGGATTCAGGATATATAATGGATTCTTAAAACTTAAAAATAAGACACTATCAGTTCAAACTTCAAATTGGCTATCCCCCTGTAACAGACTGATGACAGACAGCAAGTCTTGATGAACACATGAAGAAAGTCGACTCCTTACACTACAGGTGCAGTATAGAATAGCACAGGAAGTTTGAGAAAGTACACTGGCCATTTCTTAAAAATATAAAAATGCATGACACAATCATTTTATTCCCAGTCTACTCCAATATATCTTCTAAAGAAACTGTTTACACTGATTTGTTTTTAAATGTTTATGATTACATTATCCACATAACCAAAAAATCTACAAACAATGCTTGTGTTAGTTACAGAACAGAACAGATAAAGCCAGTGTGTTCTAATTACACAACAAAGTATGACTTAGCAATAAACAGCAAACAACTATTGATATATTCTGCAACACAGATGAAAGATGTCAAAATAGTAAGTTACACACTGTATAATTCCAGTGATGTAAACCATTGAGAAAAAGACATTTGTGGAAAGAAGAGGTAGCTGAGCACGAGTCTGAGGGAAAAGTGGGAGATTGTGTGGATTCAAGAGATAGTGTGATGGAGGGGAGGGAGGGGGAGGGAGGGAGACACTATATTGGCTTTCTACTATTACAATCCAACATTCTGAATATTAGTAACAATGTGTCTTAAATATTACAGTGCTTTGGGCTGCTCTTCTTACTCTTGTTTTTGAGGGTAAAATCATTTAATTTGCCCAGAATCTTCATATCATAGTTTTAAAAATGTTTACTTCATATTATGTGTATGAATGCTTTCTCGCAAATATGTATGTGCACAGCATGTGTGCCTGCGCTAAGAAGGCCTGAAGAGGCTTTAGGATCTCCTCCAAGTGGAATTGCAGGTGGTTGTGAACTGTTATGTGAGTGCTGGGTACTGAAGCCAGGTCCTCTGTAAGAGGAATTAATTGTCTGGTTTCTACAATCAGTTTATAAACTATGATATAATAAATATGCAAAAAGATTTTTCTAATGAGTAGAAATTGATTATAATCAAAGAACTCATAAAATGGTTACAGAATGAAAACAAGAGATAAAAGATAATTTAGAAGTTACAATTACATAAATTCAATGAACTAACAAATTGGGTTTAAAGATCTTCAAAAGGATAAAAGTGATAAACAGTCTAGCACTTGGGATATCTAGTTCCAACTGAGAAAATTCATATCCTAAGTCATTTATTTGTTCATTACAGTATTGAAATCTTACACTTCACTAAAATGAACTTAGAAATCGACAAGCATTTCTTGGGACAGCAAAACAAGTAAAGTGTTGGATGGCATCAATACATTTGCTCTTGAGAGTGCTGCAGCTTAGACCTTGTTAAATGTGAGGAACAATGGTTCACAACATGCATACCTTCAATTCCATTCAGCTTTATGTTCCTGCTGTGGTAAAAATGAGTTACAAGGAAAACACAATCAACGCTCTAGGTTCAAAGTCAACAAATGCCAATAATCCATTCATTCTGAGTCAAGACAAGAAGAATTCCTCTGTGTTGTTACTTTGAACCTGATGTACTTAAGTGTGTATGGAAATAGCTATTACATGTTTTATCAATTGGGAATTATTGTTACTTAATTGATCACTAAAGGTAAAAGCCCTAGAAACAACTCTGTAGCCTATGCTCTCTATTTATTGCTACAAATAATGCCCCTGAAAAAAAGAAACTTTGATTAAAGTTCATCACATTTCGTATCTGCCACTGGTGACAGGGGCATGACATCATCCTCAGGTTGAAGCAGGAGGATGAAAGGAGGAGGAGTCCAGCCTGGGCTATAATCTGAGTCCAAAGTCAAACCAAGCCACACAAAACCAAAGCCAAGCCAGCCAGCCAGCCAACCAAATACCCACCACCAACTACAACAAAAAATTTTGCAAAAAACAAAATGATGTTTACCTAAATTAGCCTTCAATCTTTTTCCCCCCTTCATGACTGGGTTTCTCTGTGTAGCTTTGGCTGTCCTGGATTTGTGGGATTACAAGTATGTGCCACTGCACCTGGCTTTCAATCTTTACTCAATAGTCCATAAACCTAATTTTTAAACTGTGATTTCCACACTTAGTTACTGTTTCCTAAAATAGCACTTTGGGATAAGGCTCCCCTGTGTATCAGGAGATACAGCCTTCCCCTTTCTGGTCAAATAAGTCACGCAAGTAAACCCCACGGAAGTAGCTTTCAGAAATGGGTTTCGCCTGAAAACTCCTTATTGTCAAAAGCTCTTCTTTGGTCTGGTGAGATGGCTCAGAGGGTAAAGGTTGTTCCCGAAGCCGATGACCCGAGTTCAATCCCCAGGAGACACATGTGAAAGGAAGAACCAACTCCTTCAAGTTGTCCTCTGATTCCTACACTGAGATTTCCACCCACACCCACAAACAAGTATTTTTAAAAAAGGCGTTCCTTAGCATATACACAAATGAATCCAAATTGTTTCCATCACACAAAATAAATAAATGCAGAGGACAGAAATGACAGGAATGCAGTTTCTCCTCTGTGCATGAACAGACTGAGAGCATGTTTACTGTGTTCTTCCTTATACAGGAAATCATGGCGCCCAGTAGACTATTTTGAGGCTATGAAAAGGAGAAGAGGGTGGCAGAGCACTTACTGAACTTCAGCTGCTCTTTAACTATTTCTTATTCAAGGTCATTTTTCACAAAGTTACGTGGCTCACAGTTGTGTTTGTATGCCACGATCCTATTGTCTTTTCTTTTCTCTTTTCAATACAGAAAACAAACAAACAAAAAAGCAGCAGTTGTTTGTAGTCTGTTTCTCTAAAAGGAACCATGAGTTACTAAACTGTACTCTATCACCGCATTTAACAAGGTTTTTGAAAGTATACAGGTCTTGTACGCTTATGGCCTGTTCAGTCTACTTCACACATAACGTCCCATGATTGAATTCCATTATATGTATTCCAAAAGCAAAAAAATCAATTGTGTCCTTGTTTGAAATTAAAACTACCTTTAAAGAGCACAAAAAGTATCTCCAAAAGGGTTTAGAAGATTGTAATTTACAGAACAGGCAGCAGAGCCATGAAGATTTTGTCACAAAGCAAGTTGTAATACTGTGTTGTTATTCCAGTTCTCCATAGTTGAAGATCTTAGACAGACATGAGACACTTGACCTGTTAACCTATGTAGCGAAGACTAACTCAAAGTAGTGAGTGTTTTGGGGTTTTATTTGTTTTTTACTCTGTGTAGCTTTAGCTGTCCTGGACTTGCTTTGTCGAACAGGCTGGCCTTTAACTCACAGCAATCTGCCTACCTCTGCCTCCCTGAGTGCTGGGATTACAGGCATGCACCACCACCTGTACTGAGATCTTTTGAGAAACTGGGCATGACGGTGCAGGCTTAACAGTACTCAGGAAGTTAGGCAGGAGGGGCTACTTCCTTGAATTCTGGGCTGCAGTGTGAATGCTTGTGTGAAAACACAAGTCACACCACAGACACACACACACACACACAAGAGGGGGGGAGAAGGAGGGAATATGTTGAAAGAAAACAGTTTTATACAAACACATGACCTTTTTATTTTCTCCATAGAGTACAAGGAGTTAAAAATCAATCCTGCTGTACAACACAGTAACCTAGGCTTCTATAGAGCCATCTACGCATACATTTTTATTTTAAAAATGAGTTTCTTCCTTAACTGCTTTGGAATCCATGAATACAAAGAGGCAAATTCTAGTTCTATTTGATGACCAAATAAACGCAGCAGAAATGGCAAAGAAGCCAAGGGGAACTGCTGCCCTTGACCACAGTGCACACCTCTTGGGAAGGGTCCACGTTAATGTGGGGGAATGGAGGCACCACGGCTGCTTAAACTTCTTGCCATCAAAGACGACAAATCCATTTAACCAGATAGCAAATCTGCACATTAACAGGCCCTGAAGAAATGTAAATAGAACAGTACACAGCTTGTTTAACCTATAGTCATATTTGTGTATGATATAAAATGCAAGTATGAAAGATTTTGATGTCCATCATGCAACAAATGTAAGGTTTTATATAAATTATTAATCTGCTTTTATTAGAAGACCTTTTCTGTAAGAACTGAAATAACTTTTACATATGTATTAAAAGAAAAAAAAACAGGCTTTAATCCCAGCACTTGGGAGGCAGAGGCAGGTGGATCACTGTGAGTTCAAGATAGCCAGGGATACACAGAGAAACCCTGTCTCAAAGAAAACAAAACAAAGCAAAACAAATTACAAAAAAAAAAAAAAAAAAAAAAAAAAAAAAAAAAAAAAAGCCCAAAACAAACAAAAAACAGGTGACAAATGCAATAAAATGTCACTAAATAAATGTTTCTTGTTGCTTTCAAAGTATAGTTATAAAAAAATTTAAAAGTAAACAGATCATTGTTTTTATTTGTTCAGTTTTTTAAACCTTAGAACAACAACAAAAAACCCCATAGTGTCATATATCAGAAATTATGTAAGCATAATACTGATATTTCATAATTGATATTTGACCTTGTTAGTCATATAAGTAAAAAAAAAGAACTATACATGATTCAGCTCAACTTATTTTTTATGGAATTTGTCACCATCTTAAAATAAAAAACATCCTTGTGCAAATCCCAAAGCAGACAAAACTGGTTCTTTGTGTTTGATCATAAAACTCTTAAGTACTTTAGCTGCTAATTACATTGTATCACTTAAAAACAAAAAATCCGTAAAACCAAACCAAAACAAAAAGCCAAACCACTTACTTGATCTGTCCCATGAGGCAGTGTGCTCAGAGACCCGAAGGCTGTCACTCTCCAGAGCTGCTCTCTGGTCATGTGTAGTGCCTTTGGAGTGCCTGTGAAACAGCCGGCTAGCAAAACCTTCCAGTTTTTGGAGGGCGGTGGATGTGCCCGTGTGCTGGACACAGGACAGTTCTTTGTAAGCTGCCATTCATGTGCATTTACACTTTAAAGTAAGGACAAAAGTTTCCAGAAGGAGCTCAACTTCCTACCAAGAAGTTAAGAGCTATGCATGTGTTAAACTTCCTGTCTACAGGGCTTGCAAACCACTACTGCTGCCGTTTCCTGTTAATATAAAACAGCACACCAGCGAGCCTTTCTTAGCGAAACTCCCCATCTCAGCTAGAGATGCACACTTTAAAACGTGCTGTATCTGCTCAAGGCTCTAGGTTTGAGTGTTCTGATATTAATATGTCTGTGAATAAGCACAGTAACTTCATATAGAGAGAAGGATAAAAAGTATTTTTGAAACTATAGAAAACTAGTTAAACATGTATTACAACTGCATGCAAATGAGGCCAAGTATTAGCATGCTAGAATTAAATTACAGGAAGTCAGCTGATATACAGACTTTATGCATCTTTATAAGCAGTTAACTTCTCATCAAAATTAGTATGAAGAGATGTGACAAGACTCTTTCACAAAACAATGGATAACATATGATATAACTAAGAAAAAAATTAAACTAATTTCATAGACCTCAAAATTGCTAACTCACTGACTCAAAGTTAATATATACAGGAATGACAGAATCAGCATACCAGTATTGCTTATCAAATTTATTTATGGATATGTGCCCATCTATAAATAATATTTTTCAAAAAGTTCTAACATTTGAAAAGAACAAAACCGCAAATTTAAATTATAGAAGATAATTATATGGTAACCGTAATTATAATATTATAGGCTGTTAGCCACACCAAGAAGTTTTCCTAGAGAGAAAAGAAGTCCTTTCATTTGCTGATGGATGTTAAACTCCTAGCACCCAACGGCTGCATCAGCCTTCTTCTGGTTTAATAGCCTCCTAGAAACATCACTTACAACAGTAATAATTCTCACGTCCTCTGCAGGACGAGATATGGGTGGCCAAGGGTTTTGAGTATTTGCCTTTTGACACCATGTGTGTTAGGAATGTACTGTTTCAAATAAAAGAAAGAGGGGAAAGGGACAGACCTTTAAAAATATTTCTGAAAAATATCTTAGTCCATATTTCCTGTTAACTATTTTAATGCAATAAATAGGTAACAAAAGCGGTACATCCTGTATTGTCCTTGGCTGGTGCCTTAGTTTGAGCGGGACCCCTGGGCCCAAATCTGCCTATCATATTGTTCAACTTGTAGATTTCTAGGACCCTCTTGATCCTTTTATTTTGCTATTCTCCCATGCGTCTCTCATTTAGAGTCCTAATAGGATGCCCTCCCCTCTGTCCCAGTTTCCCAAGAAGAGATTTGATACCCTATGAGAATATACAGGGGGAGGTAATCCCCCTCAGGAACAGTCATAGGGGAGGGGAATAACGGGAAAATGGGGGGGGGGGAGGAATGGGAGGATACAAGGGATGGGATAAACATTGAGATGTAACAAGAATAAATTAATAAAATAAAAAAAAAAGCGGTACATAAAATAAGCAGGGCTAGTAATGTAGTCACACTAGAGGAACACACATGCAGGTTCACAAGCAAGTCTGCCAGGGAGGCAGTGAGCAGAGAGCCTGCCATGTGACAGCGCTGCAGGGATGCTGTGTGCTGTAACATAACCAGGAGAGACAGGCACACAACAGGACCTAAACGACCAACCTTCACATATGTAGCTTTCTCTAAAAATCATCAAATGTTGATAATCAGTGAGCTATTAACACTTGGCAATATCTCACACAAAACAGACAGATAAGGAGCCTGAAGCGTTTAAACCCATCCAGAGCACAGAGCAATCAGTATGCAAAAAATGGATAAAAGTCCTCAATTCCTTTGACTATTCATTATCTTCTATTCATTGTCATGGTCACCAAAAAACGTCACCCTGTCAGTACAGCACTTCTACACAACTCTTAGGAAAGTAAACACCCATTCTGTTTGCACTGCCCTTACCATGTCATATTAATATTGTCTGTTTATCAGCTGTATCCCTGTTGTATTACTTAAATTCATGAGGACAATGCATATTATTACTAGATCAAAAAATATGTACGTGAAGTATGAATTCTAAGTAAAATCACCAAATATTAGAACAGATTTATAATGTTTGTAAATAAACTAGTAAGCACTAAGTAATTTATGTAAAGATAATAATAGAAGAAATTTTAGTGGACTTTTCATAATCTACAACCAAAGTTTGTCGTCTTTATTCTTTTGTCCTCATAGTGCAAATGCAGATCTCCACAAGCACCTGTCAGTCACCGGCTACAGTCGTTCATCTCTGCAACGTGGGCCTCCCCAGATGACACACCCTTGGTGTTGTGTGCCCCTGCCAAGCACAACTAAGAGTAATACTTCAGCTAGGCTGTATCCATCTTTAACAGACATCTAGACAGACTCATGTTTGATGCTGCATGAATACAGAAAGTCCCACATTTCAAAACAAGAACACTCGGATTCATTTAACTAAAGCACAGAAGATTTAACGTTATTATAGCAAAAGAGTAAACGTCACAAACTGAGTATCTTGAAAATGCTGTTTGAAAGCTTGTATTTATTTATTTTGTTACTAAAACTGTTTCCTTTTGTTCAAAAGACCTTGTATATCATAGAATATTTAAAATTTTAAATACTTGTCTGTGGTAATGTGACTAGGAAGCTGTTGGTATGGAGGTGCTCAGGGGATTTGATTCTTACTGAAAAAGATCTCTACTGGCATCTACTGCCTGAGAGAGCCAACTGCAGCTCCAACTCAAATGGAATTACAAGTAACAGCAGCTTTCACACATGAACACACACACACACACACACACACACACACACACACGGGGGAGGGGGGAGAGGGTTCAACAAGAGAAGAGAGGACACCTCTGTCTTATTTTAAGTCTTAGGAAGAAAAATCAAATTTTCTTCACTTACTATATTAACTATAGATATAATGTTGGTAGCTGATCCTTATTGAGATAATTTTCCTGTTTTTAGTGATAATTTGAAGATACATTAACTTTGATGTGATCATGTTTCACTTCCTTAGTCTCTTACACTAGATTACACTGATTAGTTTCAAATTTCTGAACCAGCCCAGGAGAAACACCTCTCATATATTTTTATTTACTGCTGGATTTAATTTACTAATAATTCCTTTGGGGGTGCCTATGATTATAACAGACACTGTTTAATGCTTAATAGTTTTGTTTTCATGTTTCCTTAGGTTTTTGGAAGCAGGATAAGGCGACTTCATAAAATGAGCTGAGACGTATGCCTCCCATTTTCAAGAAGAGATTCTGAGAAAGGAGACTCATTGTTTCCATACAAGTCTGGCGAGACATGCCTGTAGAATTATGTGGGCCAGGAAAACATTGTGTTTGTTCAGACATCACAAATACCAGTGCGGTTTTTTTTTCAATCAATGGAGTACAACTGAATTGTCTATATCTGTGTGTATACATAAAGGCTACCTTATTTTTTAACGCTGGGTCTTTCCTGGAATGTGGAGCTCACTAATGTGGTAGACTGGCTGGCCACGGGATCAATCCTCTTGTGTCTGCCTCCTTAACACTAGGATTACAGGCATGCGGTTTCATGCCCAACTAGGAACCAGACCCAGATCCTTATGCTAATCAGAAAGCAATTCGCCACTTCTCAGCTTCTAAGGTGTTCATTTTACTTTGAATGAGAATTAGAACTTTATGTCTTTGAAGAAATAGTCAAATTTGTTGTTGTTGTTTTGAGTATTCCCGATCTTACGTATGTGACACCAGTGATAGGTATTCCTTCTCTTCTTCCTGATGCTGGTGACTTGTGCTTTCTTTTTCTAGATCAGACTTGGTACAGAACTTAAACTCACTGGCCTCAAAGATCTACTTTTTGTTTTCATTGATTCTCTTTCACCATTTTGGTTCTTACTCTATTTTATTTGTTTCTGATTTCATTTCTCTATATTCTCTGGTGTCATTGTTCTCTTGTTTTATAATCTGGACATTTAGATTGCTATGCAAGATTTTTCTGGTCTAATATAGATACTTATTCTATACAAATTTAAACAAAGATGTCTACGCATCTGAGAAGTTCTGATATAACTTCATTTTCAGTCAGGCCAAAATATTTTCCATTTTTGCTTTCTTTTTCATCATGAGTTGTTTAGTATTATAGAGTAATTTCCAACACTTCCCATTTATTTTTGATTTCTCAATTAATGCTATTTGGTAAGAGAATATTTTATGATTCTTTCTCCTAAATTTGTTGTTGTTGTTTTAACATGGGGTATGGTCTTTCATGCTGAATGCTTCACATACAAATGTCAAAAGCATTTTTTACTTGTCAAATATAACTGTCAGTGGCATTTACCCTTCTTTGAATTTTTAACTTATTTAAAAAATTTATTCCCTTTACATCCTAATCATATGCCCTCTGTCCTCTCCTCCCAGTGCCATCCTCCCTCCCTCTTCCCTAATCCTCCCTCCCCTACTCCTCACATAAGGGGAACCCAACCCAACCCATAGCAGCATATCAAGTGCCATCAGGACTGAGTGCGTCTACATCCCGTGTGGCCTGGCGAGGCAGCCCCACCAGGGAGAAGTGATCAAAAAGCAGGCAACAGAGTCCAAGTCAGAGACAGCCCCTTCTCCCGACACTGCCCTTTAAAGGCAACCCCCTAATGACCTAATTCTTCTGACAAGGTTCCAACTCCTAGTTTCCATCACTTCCCAAGAGGCTAGTGATCCATTCACCTCCCAATAAGGTGACAGTAGGGACAAGCCTTTTTAACACATGGATTTTAGGCATATACTTCAGATCTTAACCAGACACAAGAACAATACAAACTTGGATCCATCCTCAGCCATTTTCCCTTATAGACACTGGTGCCATATGTCACAACATTTTATGTTGACTCATAGATTCTTACAGGTATTTCCATTGTTGGCAGTAACACTGCATGGAGTCCTGGGTTATGCCCATTCTCCATGATTTAGACGTGGGTGCACTGCTACTTGAGACGGAAATTTCAATCAAGTGTTTCAGTATGCACCTCGAATGAGGTGGGGTCAGGAGAAAAGTGCCACACAAGACTTTCTTCACTGTTTCCTTCCTGCAGGAAATTCCCTTTCAGGCTCTCTCAGAAAGGGTTTCTTCTGGAGCAGTTTTTGTTGAAACCCGCCATACAGTGCTAGGACCAGGTTGCTTAGAGTATAAACTGCAGTCTGTCTGTCTCTCTCTCTCTCTCTCTCTCTCTCTCTCTCTCTCTCTCTCTCTCTCTCTCTCTGTGTGTGTGTTTGTTGTGTGTGTGTGTGTGTGTGTGTGTGTGTGTGTGTGTGTGTGTAGATTTTAAAACCACGAAATTCACCACCATGCCTGTTTCTTTCCAGGGTTTGGTTTTCCTATGCAGACTGCTACTGTCATTTACTCTTCAATGCTGCCATAGCTACTCTATGTGTTCTGGTGGGAGAGACAGAGTGATGCGAATTTCCCTCATCTTATTAACCCACAGTAGAAGCCAACCTCATAGGTTTTTATTTCAGTAATTTGATAAAAATTAAAAGTAGCTAAATTTCAGTATGATTTAAGTGTAGAATTACTATATACACTTTTCTAAATAAATCCAAGCAAGTTACATCACTTTTGTCACAGAACTACATAACAGAAAGCTATACACATGGACTCGAGAGACGGCAAGTGGTTAAAGCACTTGTAAAGGACTCAGGTCCTAGCACCCAAGGGCATTGCACAAATGTCTGTAATTCTGACACTCTCTTCTGCCAAAGAATTTTATATAAAATTACATTCTAAGAGGAATATATTTGTATAGCCTGTCTCAAAAAGAGATTTTATGTGTATGTTTGTCTACATGTATGTATGTGTACCATGTGTGTGCCTCTACGTGTCAGTCAGCAAAGAAATGGTCATTCTTACATTTAAAAGGAACTGAATCAAATACCTGAATATATGTGAAAGCAGGTTTATTCCTATGAAGTCCAGAGAAGAGTCAGCCAGAGTGATGAGCATCAGCAAGGTGAGATGAAGAATGGGTATTGCTTGGCATCATTAGAGCACAGTAATTTACAGAAAGAACAAAAAACAGATATGACTTAAAGACAACAGAGTGAGGGAAACTGGCAGAGTGAGATCCTAGTATGAGAACAATAAAGTATACAATCTGAAACTCCAGACGATAGCAGACACAGAGATTATTAACATTTTAAAGACCTTCATGTTGTGAGAAACCTCTAATTCATCTAGCTGCTCAACAGCCAAGACCATGGGCCTAGGCAGCTGTCTACACTGCTGTGGAGGGGTTCTCTCAACACCAGAAACAGAAGAGAAAAGAAACGTTCTCTCTCCAAACTCCTGTTGCACCACCTGAAGTGAAATAAGGCACCAGGAGAGCTGCTGACAGTGTGCCTGAGGGCAAACTTTAAGCCTCAGGTATTTGGCAAGCAGTGCGTGTTTGTGTGAGTGTGCACATGCTTGGTGTATATGTGATGGAAATAACCCTGTACCATCTTCAGGCAAGTCTTTCTCTCAGTGGCCTGTCCAAGCAGGCTAGGCTGGCTGGCCAGCAGGAAGTCCCAGGGATCCAACTGTCTCTCCAGGCTGGACTATAAGCATCTGCTCCCATGTCCTGCTTTTTCTTTTTCTGGTATTCATTCTGGAGATGGAAATCATGTCCTCAGACTTGATAGAGTGAACCATCTGCTCAGTCCTTAAAGGGCATTTATTGGTACCCAGTATAGCAAATATATTTCCAACTGCTTTAGGGTACTGCATACCCCACTATTTTTAATGTATTTATTTTAAATGAACAATATTTCTAAGTTTCCTCCCTTCCTTCCTTCTGTGCCCCATACTGAAGCTATGACCACCCACTTGCTAGGTATAGGCTCTCATCACAAAGCTAAGCCCCTAACTTTTCTTTCCCCAAATGTTTTTAGAAACTTGGAAATACTTTGGAACTATGAAAGCATGCAAAAGTACCACAAAAACAGGGATAAAAACTCACTAAGCTTTTCTGATTTCACTCTCATTTTATTTTAAAGTTCCAGCAAGAAATTACCACATCCAACATTAGATTCCCTATTAGAATTTTGCAATGCTTTATTAACTTTCATTTCTACATTACTTGCCAAGTTATTTTTTAATTGGGACTGTTAAAATTTGCTAAAAACTTGACATAGTTTTAATATCAGTTAACAGCTGAAGGAACTTTGGAACTGTGGAAACACCACAAGGAGTTGTGAGCAATCCGTGTGATAAGTAGCCCACGTGTCACCATGTATTCTCCTCCAAAAACCTTTAGCACATCTTATAACTAAGTAACATATAAGAGTCTGAGGCTTTGAAGCTCACAACGCGAATGAGGTCACAGCTTAACTGACCCCATCTGAAGTATCCCAGCCCCAAATAAAAAACTGCTACTATGATAGGAATAAATAGATAGATGACACAGCAGTATAAGAAATGGAGTCTACCAGAAGGTGGCACAATGGGGCTATGTAGAATTGAAATTCAAAAATACAAATTCTTTTTTTTAATTTTTAAATTAATTTATTCATATTACATCTCAATGGTTATCCCATCCCTTGTATCCTCCCATTCCTCCCTCCCTCCCATTTTCCCCTTACTCCCCTCCCCTATGTCTGTGACTGAGGGGGATTTCCTCCCCCTGTATATGCTCATAGGGCATCAAGACTCTTCTTGGTAGCCTGCTATCCTTCCTATTCTGTTGTCATTTCTGTAAGCTTGGGCAAGAGATGAAATGCACAATTTTAGACCCTTATACAGATGACGTGCTACGAGTACATTATTTCACACACACAAATCAGGTTATAAAACTCCCACACAGACCATCCTATCAGAAGACTAATCTTTTCATGCTCCCAAAACTTATTTATACAATGCTAAGAAAAATATGGCTCTACCATATCCTTTGTATCATTTCAATATTACATTTGAATTCCCAAACAATTCCTTGGAGAATTACTACAATGTTACACAATTTCACATATTTTATCTGGTAAGATTGCTAGCAATTAGAAGTAACAGCAAGGGAAAATTCTTTATAAAATTTCATACCACTATTAGGAAAAGTTATTTTTATATTAAGAATGTTTAATAAGGTTCACTGTATTTTTCTTCAAATAGCAGTCAACTGTTTACAACAAATATGTCCTTGCATTCCTGATTCCTACACTAGAACACACAAACACTGTAAGTTTTTGTTCAATCCAGTACAATATCAAAGTGAAAATTAAGACTGAAAAGCATTAGCAGATGCCTAAGACACTGACGTGTTATTAATGTGGTTCAAGTTATTTTTTTATCTGAAAACAAAACAAAAAATAAGCCAAACCAACTAACCAACCAACCAACCAAGCAACCAAAACCCAAAAATCAAGCAGGTGCTAACAGCTCAGGTAAAGAAGGAATAACCTAGAGATAAACTGGGAGATTTTACAATTAGATCTGCCAACAGCAGCCAGTTCACGTAAGAAGGCCAGAATAAAGGGTCCAAGAGAAAACTGCTGATGGGGGGGGAGGTGTTGGATGAGGCCTGCAGCAGTGTTTAGGGAGCGGGAGCTTCATCAGCTCTCACCGGCATCAGGGCTCAAAGGGCGGCTTTGGGAGCCACCAGTGATTTAGACTCTAGCACTGCATGGAGGAGAAAGCAGCCACTGCCTAGAGAGGAGTCCAAGAGCTGAGGGGGTGCTCCCCGTGGCAGTCATGAGGAGTGCAAAAAGAAGAGGCCAGCGGGAGGAGAGGCTGCTTCCCATAGACAGCAACATGGGTGCTAGCAGACTGGCTGTAGATGAAACTTCAGGACTCCTCTGATGCCTTGGGAGAGCCAACACTGTGTTCAAAAGTAGCTAGATTTTGAAGAGTTTTCAGATACTATACAATACTTTAACTGTACCCATTGAAACTGCTGTCACTGTTAACTGGACTTCCTCTCCTTCACACTGCCCGTTCTGTCAGGTGCGAAGGGAAGCTAAGGCACTCAGGAAGGGAACTGAGATGGGAAGAGGTCACGCTAGCTATAACTGAGAAAATGCTTGGGAACTGCCAATGAAAAGAATAAAATTACCAAGGCCTAATTTGAATGTATATGAATACAATTTACATATTAAACCACTCAAATAAAAGTTTAAATTAAAAATACAATGAAATGTTAGATTATTAAAGATGAACTACAGATCAATAAACCACCAATATTCTTACATAGGAAAGTCAATCAAAAGAAGTTTGCAGATTGTATCAAAGCATTAAGTAGAGAAAAATTTCAAACAGAATACTTACTTGGTTACATAATCAATTTAAGAAAAATAATATGAACATGTCAGAAAAACATCTTTATATCTTTTGCTAACACAGGTGAATAACAATGACAAAACACAGACTTCAATGGTCAGTAAAACAATGATAAAGGATTAATAAACACTGAACTTAAAAATTAATTTAAAATCAGTGTGATGGTTTGAACAGGCATGGCCCGCATAGACTCATGTGTTTGAATGCTTGGCCATAGGCAGTGACACTAATAGGAGGTGTGGCCTCATTGGAGGAAGCTTGTCACTGTGGGGGCGGGCTTCTGAGGTCATATAACCGCTCAAGCTCTCTCTGGCCTGTGTACAGGCTGCACAGCTGCAGCACAGCTCCTCTGCTGCCTGCAGATGAAGATGTAGAACTCTCAGCTCCTCCAGCACCATGTCTGTCTGCATGCTGCCATGCTTCCCACCATAACAGACTAAGCCTCTGAAACTGTAAGCCAGCCCCAAATTCAATGTTTTCCTTTATAAGAGTTGCCTTGGTCATGATGTTTCTTTACACCAATAAAACGTTAACTAAGACACCAAGAAAGCCTGAAATGCTTTTTTTTTTTTTCCTAGTGGAAATGAAGCCATTTTTAATATACCAGTCTGCAGAAACAGACATCAACACAGAGAAAGGCAAAAGTGGCTGCTGTGCAGATCAGTGCAAGACAATGGCAGTTTGTAAAGTTCCTGATCTTGTGCAACTTTTTCTCATCAGCTTGTACTTTAGAGACCCACAAACTCAAATTCATTTAGCATAACCACTTGCCCAAATTACCCATGCTGTTGGTTCAGGATACAAAGCCTTAGCTAATGAATATTCTAGGGGCTCAGTTGCATAGAAGATCCTCTGCCGCTCCTCAACTTGGGGAGTTCTAAGACAAGCAGGCGGCACCTAGGGGTAAGGAGGCCAGGTGCCTTTTGCTTTTCTAAGACTCTGATGAGCTCGAAATGCATCACATACTGAAAATGGACCAGAATGATCTATTCCTCACACTGGTGATGGAGTGTTACCTGGAGTGTAAGGCAAACGAACCTTTTCCTCCCCAGGACTGCTTTGGTCATGGTGTTTATCACAGCAACAGAGAAGAGAATAGGCCAGTTGTATACTAAGCCAGCTAGTGGCACCTAGGGAAATCAGAATAGATGACTCGGTGATGCCTATGGCTTCTGTCTCTCTCTCATCTCTGCTGTGTTCTCCTGCTGTCACTGGAGGGCACCTGAAAGGAATGTTCTGTCCACTCTGACCACAAGTTCTAGGCTAGCTCTGTCTGTGTGCCTCAAGTGTGTCAACCTTTCCCAGCTCCATGTCTCTGCATGTAGAACAAGGGTTGTAGGGCTGTACTCAGAGTGCAGTAGCCATGCAAAGTGATTAGAGTGGCACTATGGCTAGGTATGCTATAGTGTATGCATAAACTTTTTCTAATTATCTACTTAGGTATTGTGTGCATAAACTTTCTTCTAACTATCCATTCAGGATTTCCCAAGGCTGAAGACAACTTCCAGAACTCCTTTCTTTCCTTTCACCATGGGATCTTGGTCCTGGAACTCAGGTTCTCAACCTTGGTTGATCATATAGAATCAACTTCCCTGAGATCTTCTTGTATTTCCTTACTATTTTCACTAGGGAAGAAGAATGTAGCCATTTTATATACTAATTTTCTCTTCCAGCCTGAAATTAGTTAGTCAGAATTTAAAAAAAAAAAAACCTTATATACATAAGATATATGTATAATATACAAATTTATGCACACATATATTATTTTTTGAGATAGGCTCTCACCATATAGCTCAGGGTGGCCTTAAATTGTGTATTTTCCTGCCTCCATTTCCTAGAATTAAGAGTATATAATCACCATACCTAGCCTGAAAAAAAATGTATATTTTATATAAAAACTATAGACACACATATATATATCATCGATTAGATATTACAAGAGTTAGAAGTTTTACACCTAGGTCAATGCTACTAGCCCACATTTAATCATCAAACACTCCATTATACTTCATAG
The DNA here is from genome assembly GCF_903995435.1 of Acomys russatus. Classification (NCBI taxonomy): domain Eukaryota; kingdom Metazoa; phylum Chordata; class Mammalia; order Rodentia; family Muridae; genus Acomys; species Acomys russatus. Next base: position 47,504,367 of record NC_067159.1, read on the forward strand.
GTAAATACTGCAGATTATGTATGAGTACTTCAGCATTAAGTTTCAGAATATTTATTTTGAGCCACCAAACATCTTCCAGTTAAGGGTACTTAATTCAAACTCCAGACTTTGCCTGTCATTTGGTAAGCATCATGCTATATAGAGATTCATACAATAAGGCATGATTCTTTCCCTTAGGTCCTGGAGAGAAGGGAATTTAAATAAATAAATACAAGTGAAATACTTTAGATAATGCTATAGTCACACATGGAAAGTATAGTTGTATAAAAATGGGGAGAGAACAATCACTAACGTATGAAGAAATAATTAAAGCTGGATAACTGGCTGGGTATGGTGGCTATACTCATAACTGCAGGAAATGGAGGCATGATTAGATAGTTTAAGGCCAGCCTAAGCTACACAAGTGAGAGTCTGTCTCAAGAAGATCCAGAGAGATGGCTAAGAAAGTATGGGTTCTTGCCATCGACGCTCTGAGATCTTAAAGCTCACATACGGAAGAAACCTACCAGGGACTGGGAATAATGCTATTTCTTCAACCACAAACATGGATTTGGGAACTACAGAATGGAGATGGGATGGCAGAGCTCACTGTTCTCTTTCACTGACGTTAAGATAATAACGTCTACGGCTTATCATTATCTTAAGTACTCAAGAGAAACGAAGCCTAGTAGTTTACCTATGACATGCCTTATTAATTACAATTGCTTAGACTTTGATATAACCATATTGCTCTTGAACACATATACAGTGAAAAAACATTTAACAAAAATACTAAAAAATTCCCCAAACCCCTTTCCATTCAGGATCTAACTTCTGACTCATTCTGTGATTCAATCAATACTGAGTTTTTATATCATTATTCTTTTATTATATAAAAATAACCTAGATATTCAATGCTGAAGTGTTTCTTGCAGGGCTTTGCCACTTCCTGTATTTTCTTCCAAGCTATGGCTATTATGTTTACAACAATGACAAGTCTGCCAGAGCTACCTGGTTGACCACAACCATGAAACCATCAAGTTTAGAGAACAATCTATCATTAAACACCCAGTATTAAAAGCCTAAGCATGTTACCATCACTGGATTATAGCTCCATATTTACGTTTTCACTGGGAAAGTCTCTTTTCTGCCCTATAATTCTGGACTCTGATGTCTTACAGAGTTACATTCTTGGAAGAAATGGCTTCTACCAAGGAAACAATAAATTCCTTGACAAAGAGTTGCGAGTGCCACCTGCATGTTCTGGATGCTTCACTTGACTGAAATAAGAGGCAAGAGAGGGATTTCTATCTTTGGGTGATTCGTCAGTGAGGCACCGTTTCCTGTCATAAGATGGAGATGTGGAACGTGTTGTAGATCCAGGCAAACTTGAGGACATCATCTGGTAATTCCCATACCAATGATGAAAACAGATAGATGACTTCAGCTATCCAATGATGACCCTTGATTTACTAAGGTTCAAATTATAAGGGGGCAAAAGCAACACACATTCAGTAGAAACTTATTTTAAATCTTGAACTTTCATCTTTTCCCAGGCTGACGATATGCATTAAGACACTTTCTTGAGATGCTGGGCAATGGCGGTGTGGCACACTCCCCACCAACCTCCTGATGCTCTTATATTCTGTTGCTAAGTGATTATGGTGCTCAATGCATTCTTACTTAAAATAGTTTCAGCTTAAGAAGGGTATATCATCCCGCCTGGCAAAGGGACACTTGGTGGTGGTGGTGTTCTTATTTAGTCAGGGCAGAGCGGATGGCAATTCATCTTGGCTTGCTGCTGCCTTAAAGGCCAAACTGTCCTATGCCTAGGCCTCATAAAATTCAAATCAAATCCAGGAAATGCAGTGTGGAAGGAGGAAAACAAAAGGAGACCTGTGGATCGCCATGTCACCCACAGACCTGCCCTCCAGTGCATGGTGCAAGCAGGCCATAGACACACTACACAGTGTGATTTGAGGATGTCACCCACGTGACCACATGTCCAGCCTGCAGCAGGAGCCACCACAACGTGCATGTGGTGCACAAATAGGAAAGAAAAGTGGAACAGCTTGAGTATTATGAAGAAAGATGGGACTAGAAACAGTAGCCTGTTTTGAGTGGCCAGCCCTGCCACCTTGGGCCATGGTGAGGTCCCAGCCCAAGCTGTCACCCAAGGCTGTGTCTGAGTCTGTGGCTACACAGTAGCAAGGGTTGGTGTCAATGTCCATGGCTCATATTACCACTAGAGAACACGGGGACTGTCCCGAACTACCTGGAAGTCCAGGGGCTGTGCAGAACTGGCCCCGCCACTCACTGGATGTGGCACTCTGGAAAGCTGGCCCCACCTCTCCTCTGGCAGCACTGGCAGAGAGCAGGCCCTGTGCAGCACAGTGGAGCTGGCCCTGATGGCAGGGGTGTAGTGAGCTGGCCCAAGGGCTTGAGTGTGGGAGAGCTGACTCTACCACTTATCTGCCATGGGGTGGCACAGGTGCAGAGGTGACCCCTCTCCCAGCCCCTCACCACCTCCAGCAGTTGGGAAAGCTGCCCACAGGGTCATGAGCTCTCAGGATAGTGAACCCTATTCCTCACCAGCTGCAGTACTCTAGAAAGCAGCTCCTGAACCTCACCTGGACAGCACAGCAGAGCTGACCCTGGTGGGGGGAGGGTGCAGATGAGCCAGCCCAGAGGGCATGAACATGGGAGAGCTGGCCCTGCTACTTGTCTGTGGTGAAGTGGCATGGGTGTGGAGGTGATGCCCTCTTCTCCTCCCCTCCCCAATTGCCACCTGCGGTAGTCTGGACCTGGCTCAGCCCCTCACAGGCTGCAGCACTTGAGAGAGTGAGCCTGCACCTTGACTGGGCAGCACTGTGGGCAGGACTCTGGAGGCGTGGGTGTGTGAGCTGGTCCAGAGGTCATGAGAACAGGAGAGTCAACCCTGCCCCCTGCTGATGGTGGCACTGGGGGCCCTAGCTAGAGCAGTGCTGGAAAGCTAACCCTCATGATACAGATAAAAGAGAGCTGGTGGGTTGACCACCTCTGCTACCACTCAGGCCCAGATCCAGGGCTCTGAGATGGCTCACAACCAAATCTATATCATCTGCAAACTCATGGGATGCATGAAATAGCTAGTCCTGCTGATCCAAAGCTGTACAATCTCCATGACACAGGGCAACAACAGAGCAACTGGGAGGAGTCCCGAGGAGAATCCAATATTGATGGTGTCACAGAAGCCAGAGATCTTGAACCAGAACAATGACTCATTGCAATGAATATTTGCAAGTGAAGATGTACGGACAGAAGGATATACTGTGGGACACACTGTGACACACTACAACGTCCACAACGACATGTTTTCTATGCTCTGTTTTTTGTTTTGTTTGGCTTGGGTATTTTTTATTTTTTTATTTTTTATTTTTTTATTTTGAGGGGAGGTTGTAAGAGCAAAGAGCAGATATGAGGAGACAGGGAGATGACCAGGACTGGGGTACATGATGCAAAGCTCACAAAGAATCAATGGTGGCACATGCCTCTAATCCCAGCACTCGGGAGGCAGAGGCAGGTGGATCGCTGTGAGCTCGAGGCCACCCTAGTCTACAAAGTGAGTCTAGGACAGCCAAGGCTACACAGAGAAACCCTGTCTCGAAAAACAAAACAAAACAAAAAAAGGGTTTATCACAATATACTACCAAACTCTCAATGATTTATGAGTAACTGCCTGAACTACTACCATGACAAAACACCCATTCTATCTTATATACTGTTGGTAGGAACATGGGATCAATGATAAAAGTTATAAATACAATAGTAATTACCAACAATACAGCTGTATTAGCTACCTATAAATAGTACCTCCTGAGTTTTATGTGTAATACTTATATAAACAGCAAGTTTCTGTTTTGCTTCCCTCAATAATTTTACATAAGGTATGATTATGGAAGTTAATTCAGCGCCAGAACTGCAAGAACTCAAGGTGAGTATCATGTGGAATTGGCATGAGCAAACATCCAGAGACTGACAGATATCGAGGTGTCGCTTTTTGGTTCAGAGTGGCGTTTTCATGTGTATGAACAATGGTAGCACTATCTGAGGTACACATTGCTGGGGACTAGCAGTAGAAAGGGGTAAACAGGTAAAAAATAGATGATGCTTAGAGCCACAAAGAGCTCACTTCACATGCTTTCAGCTCTCCTGTGGTGGGAGAAGTGGGCAGCTATACAGTACATTTCCTAGACTCTCTATGGCTGAGGTTTGAGACACAAATCAACCTCTACAGTGGCCACTTCTATACTTCCGCAGCACTTCTGGGGCAGACAGCATCAGCCCAGCTACTTCAGCCCCAGCTGAAGAAAGAGATGACAGAGGCAGAGACAAAGAAAGACATAAGTATAATTACAGTATTTAGACCCTTAATATTGCTATGCCTAATGTCAATCTTATGACTTCTGCTCTCAAATTACCTGAAAATGATTTTCTTTTCTGGTTTTTGTTTTGTTTGCTTTGTTTTCCCTGAGACAAGATTTTTTTTTTTACTTAAAAAAATTTTTTTTATTAATTTATTCTTGTTACATCTCAATGGTTATCCCATTCCTTGTATCTTCCCATTCTTCCCTCCCTCCCATTTCCCCATTATTCCCCTCCCCTATGACTGTTCCTGAGGGGGATTACCTCCCCCTGTATATGCTCACAGGGTATCAAGTCTCTTCTTGGTAACCTGCTGTCCTTCCTCTGAGTACCACCAGGTCTCCCCCTCCAGGGGACATGGTCAAATGTGAGACAAGATCTTATTATGTAACTAAATTGGCCTTGAATTTATGATCCATTTGCCTCCACTCTCCCTAGTGACAGGGCTACAGGTGATTCCCAGGACTGGCTGTTTTCTTTTCTGTTTTAGTTCTTTCAGTAAGGCTTCTGCATCTTGAAATAAAAACAACAACAAAAGCCCTAATTCCAAAATATTCCAAAACCAAGACCAAGAATAATTTAGATTATTCTACTTTTATATGTATTAATTACTCTCTGTTTATAAGCTTATTTTTTAAGAGGTACTAAGTTATGGGGGAGAAAGCCTACATTGCTTTTTTTCAGTCAAAGAAATGAGTATTCTGGGTGGTTTGAAATCACTCATGAGCAAAGTTGGTCAACAGATCATGCTGTGACCAAGAAACAAAAGAGGGTGACAGGGTGTCAAAAATAGCTACATAACAGTCCAAGTATTAGACTAAAGACCACTAATATTACACCTCTGCCAATAAAATAAAATGATCTCTAAGATCTGTGTCCAGCAGAATCCAGAGACCTCCTCACTGTAGTCACTGCCAGTATCTTGTGATACTCAGTGACCTTGACAGCCAGCTGATGGTCTGGAAACAGACCTTAGGGATCATTGTATGTTATTACATGGTTTGATCCTCACTATCCAATTAATGACAAGGAATAACCATAATAAAAAATGATGGACTTCTAATTATATGTAGAATTAAAATACATTTAAAAATTCATCTAAGATTAAAGAAGTAGGCAACAAATAGCATGACACGGTTCTTAATTCTCATTGGAATTTATAAAGTAATAATTTTGTATTAGTGTAATAAGTCATAGACAAATATAATGTCTAGCAAAACTAAGAGAAAAGGAAAAATTAAAACCAACAACACACAGTGTTGAGCAGATCTGAAACAAAATGAGAAAATGAATTGTATGACTGTGGGTGCGCACACACAGGCAAGAACAAAACTTAATATATAAACAAATAACTCAGCCTATAAATAAAATGCATCAAAAAATAAAGATTGCTAGAATTGATTAGTAAAAGTTTAGTTACTGTAGAGAAATCCTTAAGTATAAATTTGAGACTTCAAAAGACTATTAAGAAAAGCAGTCATACATATGCTAGCGAGAACTAACAGACGGACTAGATTAATGCCTGACAAACTAAAGGAAGTGTTATAAGGACACCAAGTAACTATAAAAGAAAAAGATCCTAAAGGCACCCATCTTAAAGTGCAGAATTAAAGTATTTAAAATGAAACTTGGCAGATCAAAAAGAAATACACAGATCCAGTGAGAGACTTTAAATATTTAGCTATAACTAACAGGTTAAAAGATAATCAGCAACTGCCTTGTGAGGCCTCTACAGGAAAGGATGTGCCTAGTTCTACTGATACTAGAGGTGCCAGGGTGGGTTGGTAGCCCTTGGGGGCTTCCCCTTCTCTGAGAAGGAGAGGGGGAAGTGGAAGAAGGGGTGCATAAGGGTGGGGCTGGGAGAAGAGGAGGAAGAAGGCTGGGATTAGGCTGTAAAATGATTAAACGATTAAGTGGTGACACATGCTTTTAATCCCAGCATATGGGCGGCAGAGGCAGGCAGATTGCTGTAAGTTTGAGGCCAGCCTGGTCTACAAAATGAGTCCAGGACAGCAAAGATAACACAGAGAAACCCTGTCTCAAAAAACTAAAAATAAATAAATATGTAAATAAGCAAAATAAAAATAAATAACACTGACCCACAGCCCACAGAGTGACTAACTTTGTCTAAAACTATGTGATGTTTCAGGAATGGGAGAACATTGTAAGCAATAGGTACAGCATATATACTCTTCAAAACTCAACAAGATATTTACCAGAATGATTACACATATATATGTATACATATATGTATATGAATAATTTCTTTGGTAAATATCCTGTTGTGTGATATGCACACGCGCGCACGCGCACACACACACACACATACATATATATATATAAAATAATTATACCCCTATATATCAAGTCCAAAAATTTTTAAGATTGAAAGTCTATCAAAATATATTCCAAACCAAGGAAATTAAACTAAAAAAAAAAAAAAAAAAAAACAAAACAAACAAAAAAAAAAAAATCAAACATCTGAAAATAAAATACTAAAAAAATTAGTCAAAAAAATCAAAATACATGGAGAAGCTTTAGCAAACTAAACTCACTTCTATATAAAGGATACAAAATGATATTTCACAACCAAGCTGAAAATTTCCTAGGTAATTAATATTGGTTTAATATTCAAAACTCATAGCTATAAAAAGAACTTTGAATAGATTGCTTATTGTTCTAATTTGTTTTCTGTTGCTGTGATAAACAGCATGACCAAAAGCAATGAGTTTATAGGCTTATTCTTTCAGGTCACAATCCATTGATGTGGGACTTAAGAAGAGGAGCTCAAAGCGTGACACTAGAGGCAGGAACCATGGAGGATTGCTGCTGGCTGGCTGGCTTGCCTGCTGTCTGGCTCATGCTCAGCTAGCTTCTGTACATAGTGCAGATCAAGCTGCTTAGAGATGCTACCACTTCAGTGAGCTGGACTCTCACATATCAATCAATGATCTATCAAGACAATCTTTTACAAATAAAGCCATGGGCTTATTGGATTGGGCAATCCCCCAATTAAAACTTCCTCAGATTACTCTGCGCTGTGTCAAGCTGATAGCTGAGGCTAGGCAGTACACCCACTTCTACTATTATTTATAGATTCTTATACATATATGAGAAATACACATATAAGCAATGATATTATATATTCACATGTATATACATATATGAACATATATATATATATATATATATATATATACACATATATATATGTAATTTGTATATGCTAGACAAAGAATAGATAAAGATGTCATTAGGGGTACCTCTTAAAAGGACATTGAGATCCAGAACCTTCCTAGACCCTTCTGCCTGCTGGCTGTCACGAGGTGAAGTTCTGCCCTACCACAGATGTGCTAACCCTTACGATGCTCTGCTATAGGTCATGCTGACCATGAGCTGAGAATTACTGACACCATAAGCCAAAACAAATCTTTCCTCCTTGTAAGTTCTCAGGTATTCTGTCACAGCAAGAGTAACAACAAAAATAATCTAATCACACACACACACACATGCACATACATGTGCGCGCGCACACACACACATATGTACATGCACACACACGCACCTATATAGTTTAGGATTAACAAAATTACCAAGATTCCTAGATAGGTCAGTATAAAAATCTCAGAACTAGAAGGTGAAGATAAAACATATTCTGCCCTATGAACATGACTTCAATCTGTATCTGATTTTCATTGTGACATATGAAGCAGGATTATTAGATGAGGAGGACAGTGCGGAAGCCAGACAGAAGAATGAAACAGAAATCATGAACAACGAAAGAATAGTTCAGAGAAAGGTAGTAAAACTGTCATGCTGACAGCCCACTTGAAGATGACAGTGAATTTATAGCATTCTTCCACATGGCTTTCTCCAAGTGTTCAACTCTTGGCCGTAGGATAGAATAGGGTAGCTGAGCCTCTCAGAGTCAGCTCCTATCAAGCAGACACAATAGAGAATTGCAAAAGGTTTTGGGTACCACATCATCTCACTAGCTAAGAAGGAAAATGAAGAGAGAGGGCTAGTGGATGAGTAGTACAGAAAGCGTTGTACAGGCAATCAGAAAAAGGGCACTGTGTTCGGAGAATGACAGCCACACTGGCAATCATGGAGTAGTCCATGAATACAGCAAGGTTCTTGATGAGATGAGGTAGCTAAGTACCGAGAAGGGGGTTACTGATAACAAAGCAGGCTCTGAGACCCTGTGGTGATGGATAGTTAGTTATCCACAAAGAATTTGAAACTGTCCAAAATGAAGGCAGGGTTTAAGAACTGAACGAGTGGTCCATGCTTTGGGTGAGTGAGAAGCATGCAGGACACAGCTTCAACAACAGCAACAACAGGGAAGTCACATAGATGAGTGACAGACACCTCAGAAGAGGAGTTTTCAAAAGGCAAGGAAACATTTTTCTAATCCAGCATCTACTTATCTATCCAAGACCAATTTTCTCCTCCAAATTCAAGCGTTGTGCTTTGGGGGCTGGAGAGATGGCTCAGTGGCTGAGAGCCTGTTTGAGTTAGGTTCCCACATCCATTTCCACTTGCTCAACACTGCCTGTAACTCCAGCTCCAGAGGGAGCTAACACCTCTGGCCTTCAGAGCCACTCGTACTCTCTCTCTCTCTCTCTCTCTCTCTCTCACACACACACACACACACACACACACACACACCTTTTCAAAGAACTGATATTACTTTAATACATTAAACTGTTCTCTTCAGGTCAGGGAGCTATTTTCCCCAAATGGTCAATATAGTACAGATAAAGTACTCCCCAACGTGGGGTGCAAGTGGGTGCTTTAAACACTTCCAAAATAGAATTCAATTTTCAAAAACTTTATGTATGTGGTTTTGTTTTCATGAATGTCTGGGCACCATGTGCATGCCTGGTGTTTGTGGATGGCAGATCCTCTGGAAATGGAGTTACAGGGGTTTGTGAGCCATCGTGTGGGTGCTGGGAATTGAACCCAGTTCCTCTGAACCATCTGAGCCATCAATCCAGCCTCTGAATTTGATGTTTTTATCACTCATTAACCCATCCATGATTTTAGTTTCCAGCGTGACAGATCCAACAACCCTGGCACACTCTGGAGTCAAAACACTAAGCAAGTTCTCTGTTTCCTGAATGGATGAAGTGTCATCAGCCATATTCCTGGACCTACAGCTATCCCATGCCTTCCCTACTACAATGCACTCTAGCCCTCTGGAACCTTAGGCCCAGCTGCTAGACTCATCACTCATGCACTCCCAGGGGAGTTTAACAAAAATAACATAGTCACTGTCTGACTATTACTCAGTAATGACAATCTCCTCTGGATGGGGCACGTATGTCTGGTGTATCATGGGTCAGCCAACACCCATGAGGTAGAAGGGAAAGCAGAGCAAGCTTTCATGACAAAGCAGTGATCTGCATGCGCTCAGTTTTACATCTATAAAACAAAACTTCCTTTAAGTCTGATCACTTATAGAAAGAAGCAAGTGACCTTCTTCTCCCCAGCCAGAGGATGTAGGCAGCGGTCTCAGAGTGGATTTGTGACAGTGCTTTAAAAGTCCATATGAAAGAGTTGCCAATGGCTCCTGCACTACTTACGCTAATATGAAGACAGTCTGCAGACTATTGTGGCACGGACTGAAAGCCACAGATTTCAGCCGAAAGGATTCTAGAATGGCTACTGGAGGTAAGAGTGGAGGTTCACCTTCACAGTCATAGCCCATGGAGCTGGACTGTGGTTCACTGTCATGAAGATGGCAAATTAGGTCATAAAGGGGAGTGGGATTCGGTCCAAACTGTCAAGGGGCTTTTAAAAGTCATAGAGTGCAGCAGGCTGACTTTGTAGGAGTCTCTATTATGTGAAAAGAAGAGGATTCAACATAGTGTGGCCGTACAATGAATAAGTGACTTATTAAACAATAAACTAACAAATGATATTTTCCTAGGTAACAGGGTTAAACAGGTCAGATCATAGGACTCAGCTGCCTCCCTCCCCCTTGAAACCTTGATGGCCTGTGACCACGCACTTCTCCACAGCAGCCTTCTGCAGGCTGCTTTCACCAAGGAAAAAGAATCATACATATGCCCACCATCCAGAAGATCCCCTTTCAACCCCTTTGCTGAAGCAAGTAAGGATGATGGCCTGCTTCCTGCTGGCACAGATGAGCATATACCCATGTAAAAATTCAAAAGAGAAACAGCAGGAAGAGCCTCACTACTGACCAATAAAAAGAAACTAGTGAAGATGTTTAAGAGGAAATTTGCCTGCAATGGCATTGTAATTGAGCATCTCCATAAATGTGATCCAGCACCAGGGTGACCAGCCCAACGATACATGACAGCTCCTGATAGAGACTGGGCAGGCTAAGGCTGTCCAGCTGGAGGTACATGGACTTAAAGTGCTTGTAGCACTCTGAAGCTTAAGTGAAGATTTTCTTGCAATGAGTAGATTTTCCCTTCTGTCACTTGTCACAGGTTTAAAATCCTCACAGCTTGTATAATGTACCCATTTGTGGTCTGCTTTTCACTTAGACTAGTCTAACCCCATCATGCAATAAACTGAAAAAAAAAAAAAAACCCCACTAAAAAAAGTTAACAGCTTTTAAACTCGTAGGATAGACAGTTGAAACTACAGTAAGCCTTGATTGTGTGTTCTCTGCCTCATAATTTCCTGTTATCACCATATGTACTTGTTAATTAAAAAGAAAAGCCCTGCTACACTTAATGTCAAATCAATCTATTAAGTTTAGATAATGTCCTAGCCATGAAGCCCCACTCCTGCTCTGTGCACATAATCCAGTCAACACTGCACTTTGCCTCTATGCTTCAAAGCGTTCTGGTACGTCAGTGGCTCTTCCTGACCCATCAAGTGCTAACAAGGAAACACTACAAACTGTAGCCTGTGCACTCTTGCTTCTCTCTCCGACTGCTTTTGTCATTTGCAGCAGCAGCTCTCAACCTGTGGGTCACAACCTCTTTGTGGGTCGCTTATCAGCTATCCTGAATGTCCGGTATTTGCATTACAATTCACAACAGTAGCAAAATTACAGTTACATGGTAGCAGCAAAATAATTGTATGTTTGGGGTCACCACAACATGAGGAACTATATTAAAGGGTAAAAGCATTAGGAGGGCTGAGAGCCACTGGTTTACAGCATCTCATAATTAAGTTGTCAGACATTTAGATTAAGGCTTTTTGGGTCCATATCGAGATGCCATGAAAGTTCCCCGGAAAGGCCACAGTGGCAGCAGCTTCTCTGAGCACTGGTTTTTGAGTCCAGCACTTGGAACAGTCCCCCTGCAGATGAATGGCCGCTTGTCTTCATTCCCTCGCTGTCTCCTCCATCTAGCTCCATTGTAGCCATAGGTGTTGGCAGCTTTAGACGAGTTTTAGCCATTTGTGTTTCTGTTTAATATTCAAAATATACTGTAGATAACAGAGATGCTGAAGGAATGGGCATCTGGGCTTTAATATTTTCTGGCAGGGCTGCTCTATATGCAGATGGATTACATGGTTCTGCACTCACAGAGCTCAACCAAAAGCAGCGTTTTTCTACAGCAACCTGGTATTGTAGAGAATTCTAGTGCTTTCTTCTAAACCAGGTGAAAAACTCATTCCAAAATACTCTTCCTCCATCAATCTGCTTGCCATGGACTCATATGTAACCCTCTCAGGTATATCCATAGATGTGGGTGTGATTTCAGAACATGACAAGACCTCTAACAACCAGTAATGCTGGGTTCATTTTCATTGCTGACACTTCTATGACAGGCCTGAGGGAAGGTCAGTGTAAAAACAAAAACAAAAACAAAAACAAAAACAAAACAAAACAGTAGTGTCTTCCTACTTGCGCTCAAATACAAATCAAACCAAAACAGTTTTGCTTCAGCTTTGTTTTTGCTCAGCCACCCAGTCAAACAATTTGTAAAGAAAAGCCGTGTAAGCATTTTTATTTCAAATAAAATCGATTTGTATTAAGAAGCACACACACTGACAGATATGCTTCTGCCCAAAGAGCACATTGTCCAGCAGAGAAAAGCCCTGGAAAACAAAGTAGCTGGAATGGTGAGAATACTGGTCTCTTTTTAAAATGGACTCGGCAGACAACTGCAGACTACTCGGGACTTCTGCATCCTTACCTATACAAACTCCCATACTGCATTTCTGCCCTAGTACCACTGCCTGGCACAGGTGCCCCATGTCTTACCACTAACAGTTTTGAGTAGCTGTCTTCCGGCTTGAGGACAAGAATCAAGTCTCACTTTTCTTTGTGTCTCTACTTAGCACAGTGCCTATGGAAAGCAGACACTCTGTGTGAGTCCTGTGTGAGAGTGAGCAAGGCCTGAATGAATGACAAGTACATGAGTCCTTTCTGTGCAAGTCTGAGTTGCAGGATGATTTGTCTCACAACTGCAGCTGAAGACGAAACTTATCCTCCCCTAAGAGCACCCATGACTGCTGACTCGGAAGGCTGAACTGGTTTTCGAGGAGGTAAATTACCCACAGAGCCAGCACCTATGAAAGACGCTATGTAATAATACCTGGACTAACACAGTCTTCTGCTGCTACACGGTCACCTACTACAAAAGAATGACAAAGTACATGGTGAGGCCTTAAAATAGTCAAATCTTAAAGACTTGATTTTTAAGGATAAAGTCTACATGGAAAACACAGGGTTGCCAAAAACTTCCAGACTGAAATCAACAACTACCTTGAAAAAACCGAAAACTTTCACAAGTCACCAAAGAATGAACATGTAACCCCAGCCCGGCAATGAGACGGGGCGCTCATCTGCTGCAGCAGCCTGGTAAAGAACTTCACATCTACACTGGATTTCTAAGCAGAATTAACTTCAACTAAGCTAGTGCCGTGATTCAATTAATACTTTTCTGTCTGTGAAAGAATCCCAAATTTAACCTGAAAACCATTGGCTTAGACATAGAACAGTAAATCTACTTTATAACACTGCACCTAAGTCTCTCTCTATATGAACTGCAGGAAAGCATCTCACTGCCTTCGTCCCCTACACTAAAACACACGGAAAGGCCACTGGAGCCAAATGTGCACTACTCCTTAAGGGTAGACTACCTTAAACCCACACTTTATACCATCTCTTTCCTTGATGTCAAAGTCTATAATTCTGAGGCTTCCCATGAGGTGGCCTCTGTCCCGTCCGTTCTTTCATTATACCGTCTTTACCACCCACCCCATACTGTGCCATTTAGTTGTAACAGACAATTTCCTTCCTAATCTTGACACACAGTGCTGCTTTTCTCCTTTATTTTCTCCTATAATCCCTTTGGTGAATGTTTCTCATTTTCAGTAGCCCACTAAGGGCACAGCTCTTTCAAAGTCCTTTCTGAACTTCATCTACCTCATCTCAGTAGAAAAGATCATTCCTTCTCTTGGCTCCTCTGTTAGCCTTTCATGAAATGATTTTGTTTTTTGGGAATATAACCAATCTTTATTTTTACAGTATCATATAGAGGCCCTGACTCGTGTAGTCTCACCTCTGTGTACTAGATAAATGAATAAGTAAACGAATGGAAGGGCAGGGAAGCATGTAGGGCATTTTATGTCTGCACCCAGGTCTCCATGACATAACTGAGGAAAGCCGTTAGCTTATGATCTTCCTGCCCCAGCCTATCTATCTATCATTGGTATTGCGGGTGTGTGCCGCCACTACAAGATACTCCGGGAGGAGTGTGCATGTATGTGTGTGTGTGTGTGTGTGTGTGCGCACGCGCGTGTGTACATACAGAGATCAAAGGAAAAACTCAGCTATTAGTCCTCAATTCCATCCTTACTTGTCGCAGGATCTCTGCCATTTGTCACAGGGTATTAGACTAACCAAACTGTGGCATCCGAGGATTCTCCCCTCTCACCATAAAAGCACTGAAATTCCACAAGTGCACTACTGTGCTGCTGCCCCTGAGTGTGCACTCAGGTCCTCACGCCTGTTCAACTAAACACTATTCACTGAGCCGACTCTCCAGGCCTAGGAGGGTTTTTTCCCCCAAGAAAGATTAACTGCTTAAATAAACAGTGTGATGTACATATATTTATCTCCTATAAATTCCATATTTTTCTATTTAAAATAGCTTTTCACTGGAAATTTATGACCTATCTACCTGAGGAAATCTGGCCCCAAGCTATACTGTATCACTTATACTATGTACCTAGTCTTAGTCATAGCGACTGCTTTATTCCGTTAATTCAGTGGAGTATCAAAATGAACTGTGATAGCCTGTAGCTGTCTGTCAGGGTCTGAGCAGCTCCTCTGGCTTCCCCACACTCTTCTCCAGGGCTGTCTGCTCTCAGCCGTGGCTGACCTTCCTAAGCTGGCTTTCACGCTTCTCAGTTACCTTGCTGCCAGCAAGTGAAGCCACAGTCTGTCTATGTCTTGTGTGAAGGAGCCTGAGCAGAAGAATAGGAAAAATGATTCCCAAACAGGAGCTGGAGAGGTGGCTCAGAGGTTAAGAGCACTGTGTACTCTTCCAGAGGTCCTGAGTTCAATTCCCAGCAACCACATGGTGGCTCACAACCATCTATACCTTCCTCTGGCATGCAAGTGTACATGGAGATAGAACTTCATATAAATAAATAAAAATTTTAAAAAAAGGAGACAACTCTAAACAGTAATCCGTACAAAAATAAAATCAAGAAGTGAGATCATATGTGTTTGTCAGTCAAAGTTGAGTTCATAATTAATTTTTTTCTTTAATCCAAGGAAGACTATTTCCAAGTGCCTCTGCCAGCCTATGACAAATATCTACTAATTATTCTTTAAGAATTTACTGATCAATCTGATAAATAAAAAGTTCAAAAACACAAGCAAGATTCAAGAGAACACTAAATTCATTTCTTGTCAACAATTAACCCTAAAAAAGGCTTTCAGCCAAAGTATACATTCTTATATTTATTACTAAGTACCACCAAAGGTAACTTCAGATAACTTTATGAGTATATACAAATTGCTAAGCCATAATTTGCTCACTAAGTTTATAAACTGTTATGTAGAGGAAATGTTGATGATTTTGAGAAAACATATATCTAGACTTTTGTTCATCTAAATACACTCATGGTTACCAAATTACCGAAATTGTAGAAAGAAGAATTGGCGTATTAGATATAAAGACAGCTTTTCAAAAACATGGGCTGTCAATATACCAAACACCAATTAGACAAGTGCAACGTAAAATATCAGTTCTACAGCGACAGCAGGTGCATTTCAAGTTCTCAGTAGCTACCTCTGGGTAGAAGCCACTTCACTGAGCAGTGTAAGTGGATAACACGTCTATCATCATAGGAACTGGGTTACGCAGAACTATTTGAAATCATGGTAAGATGCAAAATTCTAAAAATTAATAATAGCAATATAAGTTCAAATGACTTTGTGTTCTTCTCTAACAGAAGGATAAGGGACACATTTAGAAATGAGCAATAACATTTTAGTTATAATCTGAATAAATTAACTAAATAAAAAAATTTAAATTAATAAAAAGAAATGAGCAATAAACAAACATATAGCAATGAAGGTTCTAAGGGTATAAAGTATATATGGTTAACTTAGCATTTCATCACATTAAAAATAAAATAACTGCAAGGTAATTGAGCCCTTCATCCCATTTAACAGATAATGATATGAATCCAGAGAATGGAACAGGAAAGATAATCTTTATTTCAGATGGTTAACAGATCCAAATATAGTCACTATTGAAAGCAACTGCAATGTGTTATAACTGATAAATTGAAATAAAGTGTGAGCGATTCTGTGTGTCCTGACTTTGACTTTCTAGTGGACACTCAGGTTGCTCAGCATAACCTCTTGGTATTAGCTTGCCTAATACAAATGTCACTCCTTGACTAACTACTATGCAACCTTAAACAAGTTACACATCACTTCTTCGTTACCCAGTGTTAAAAATGGAGCAACACTGGAACCACTCACTCCACAGAGTTTGAAAAGCTCTGTATGACAGTGTGTGCAAAACACCCAGAGATGTAGGCACACACACACACTCTCAAAAATGTTAACAAGTTTGATTTGTTGAACCTGATCTACTAATGACTTCCCTTAATCAATTTCTATTGACTCTCAAGGTCTTTTTTTCCCTTTCTCTGTCTCTTGAGGCAAAGTCTCCCAGTGCCATTATAACTGGCCTAAACTTGCTATGTAGAGTAGGCTGGCCTTGAACTCAGAGATCAGCCTTCCTCTGCCTCTCCAGTGCTGGGATTAAAAGTATGTGCCATCACATTCAGTCTACGCTTCAAGATCATTCCAAAAGCTATAAAAGCAGCAAGCTACGGGGTGGCTTTCCCACATCTAATCATGAGAGAATTAACATTCAATAGTTTCCACCCCTGGACCTGACCATGCTTACATGCGTGTGTAATTCAGAGCTCCACAGGCAGCCTGTAGATGTAATATATTTTTAAAAGAACAAAAACATCACCTGGATTAAAGGAGAAGCATGTGTTTTTGTATTAGTAAGGCTGTGTGAGTAACAGACTTAATTCAAGGTAAAACTTTCTTGAATTACAAGGCACGTGAAAAACATCTTTGAGACTTGTAGCTTCCTGTTTCTAAAAGTTTATGGCTTTATGTATTAACTGATGTTCAAATAAGTACACTCAAATTTGGAAGGCACTTATTCCAAGAGTAACTTTAAAAAACATAGGAGGAAATATATAATGGCAAAAGTTGTTCTGTGAAACACATCAGTTCTCTAAGGAACTCAAATTAATTTATCTCTGGACACTGTGGAACTCAGAATGTGTCCTTAAATTTGTGAGTATAGGGGCAAAGCAAAAAACAAACCACCCCCCCCAAAAAAAACCCAAAAAAACCCCAAGTCCTTCTCACTTATCTTTATGCCCAACTTCATTCTTGGGAGTATTTTTAGAATTCAGCTCTAGAACTACCTGTCTGTGGGAGGCTTATTCCTCATCAAACTGCAAATCTTACCTTCATATCTTTAATTAGCTCTTCAAATCAAACACTTCCCTGCTGGTAATTTTCAGGGTTCTAATTTTACTTTCAGAATGTTAGCACTTACATTTTACCTTTCATCTGACACTATAGTAAAACTTTAATATTTTGTCCCCAGGGCTCAGTAACGCTGAAAGGGGATGGATTGATTATTTAGAGATGCAGGGTGCGGTCAGGGCATCAGAGCTGTCCTTTACTCTGCTGCTAATAACATGATCTCAGCCCCAGCTTCTTCAGAGTCTGGCACTTGGGTTGTGAGACGGTATGATTGCATAGACTGAACTCCTAAGATCATATATTTTTAAAAGTTTATTCTCTGTATCAAGAGAAATTTGAAATAATTTAAATTTTGAGCCACAAAATTTCCAAAGTAATTCATTTGAAAAATATACAGAACAGTTAGGTACGTAATGGTAGGACATGTTCTGTCACTGAGTTTTAAAACATTAATACATCTTCTTCGCTACAGAAGAACATCAACACACATCAGCTAATATTGCTCCAAATGAAGCCATGAACGCTTTTCCACAAATGCCTTAATGTGCTTTTCCCATGAGACATTTGCTATCTTCTTTTGACATTTCACAACATTTTTCAAACTATAATGATCTACAGTTTCTATAAATAAACTCACAGAAGACTTTGTCACAGCTACCAGTTTAAATTAAATTCACACTGTCCAGGGGAAAACTGGTTGGAAGCTTAACAGCAAAAATGTATATATTACTGGAGAGTGGACTATCATTAAAAAATACAAGAACTGTACAAGACAGCACTTGCTAAGAAAATCACTGGGCCGATCCAACTGGGAAGTACATTTTTGAACAATAATTAGCACACACTGAATAAGAAAAATAGGGAAATAGCAATGTCAGGAGGGTACAAAATATTGTCATACTTCATATTTTGTGAATCTGTACAATTAATCAGGACATTTGCACAATTCATAAAAGAGAATATGGAAGTCCTAGTTCTGCCTTGGCTTTTCAAAGTCACTGAAAGTTTGTATGGCTTTCTACATCAACTTTCCTAGAACAAACCTTATTGATGAAACAAACCATAAAATCTGACTCTGTTGCTTACATTACACAAACCGACTAGCTAGACCCTCTTCAGGCAGCTCAGTTCTGCTTTATTCACACAGATCAAATGCTGTTTGCGTCAAACTAATTACAAGGTTAGCTTCATTCTTCTGTCATAAACACACACACAACGGAAGATACTATTTACAGAAACACGAACAAATTGTCAGGCTCACTCCAAGGGCTGAGAGCAATGTAACAAACAGCAAGTACCATTCTTTGAGTATTCTGAATTATAAATATCTAACCCGAATCCTCTAAAGGCACACAATATTTCCTTCACAACATGTTACACTACACTTGTATGTGTGTGTGTATATATATATATATATATATATATATATATATATATATATATATAAATGTGGCTACACAGAAATTCAATTTCCACGACCCCTTTGCCTTGAGATTTGGTGTCAAGTACTGAATTCCTGAACTTTCAGCTCTCAGAAGAAACCAAGCAACAGTGTCTGGAAGCACTTCAACTCCGAAAGCCCTTTAAGTTTTACAGGCACTCTCGCTCATTCCTGGATGTCTAGAGTAAAAACAAAGCTGTCTCGCTTTTTTTTTTTTTTCTCCTTCCTTCGAATGGATAAAGTTGCTGCTTGTGTTTA
This sequence comes from Acomys russatus, assembly GCF_903995435.1. Lineage (NCBI taxonomy): Eukaryota > Metazoa > Chordata > Mammalia > Rodentia > Muridae > Acomys > Acomys russatus. The sequence continues at coordinate 47,523,428 of NC_067159.1, forward strand.
TGTTTGTCATCTCTAATCTACGGGATAAAATACAGATCCTTAGACACTGAGGGTTAACATCGCCTATGGAGAACCACACCAGCACTCACCTGGATAGGTATGAATCCAGGAGATGGAGGGAAAAAAGCCAACTCAACCCAAAAGTGCTACCTGTAGCTCCCAAAATGAGGGTCAGGGTGTTGGGGGCTCTGGGAGAAGGGAGAAAAGCCAAGGGTACGACCACAAAAGGGACTTCTTTTCAAGGACCATATTTGGGGAAGCGTTCCAGACCGTGGCAGTCCTCCTCGCTCTAGTAAGAAAAGGGATCACAGGCACTGCTCCGCCAGCCCTCCCTCTCTCCAATGAGCCCCGGCGCTTGGCTCTCACCCCCACCCCCAGCCTTAAAGGGGGAGGGGACAGAGATGAAGGCAGCCAATCCCCCCCCCCCCCCCCCCCCCCCGGCTAGCGGCGGCTCCAGCAAGGCCTGGCCCGTGCCTCGGGGCCTTGGGGGGACTCCCGCCCAGGGCGCTGCAGTGCGGCCCATCCGGTGGGAACCCAGCCCTGGCCTTCGACTCTACTCACCGCTCTCCACCTCGCTGCCTTTCTTGGCGATCGCAGTGTTCCCCATGACCCGGGACTTGGCAAGCAGGAGTGACCAGGGGAGGGGACCGGGGCCGTCCCGCCGCCCCGCAGTCCGCAGCAACTCACTGCCGCTTTTGCTCCGCTCCCACAGACCCTGGAGCGCGGCGTCCGGGTGCGCCGAGCGTCGAGCGATGCGGCGAGCTCCCCGGCAGCTCCCCGGACTGTGGCAGCGGCGGCGGCAGCAGCGGCGCGCAGACACTCCCCCTTCCCGAGCCCGCCCTCCAGGCTCGCCCCCGGCACGGCGCGTCCCCGGTAGCCGCACACCCAGAGCGCGACCTCCGCCTCTTCCCCGGCGGGCGCGCCGGAAGTGACGTGTGCGAGCCCCCCGGCGGGCAGGAGCCCCTCTGTGCTGGGCTGAAGCGACGACTGATTTGCTCTCCGCCGTGGATGCTTGACTTGGGCTCGGAGGCCAATCCCGAGGTAGCGCGGGACACGGGAACCGTTAGCTTGGAAGAACCTCGAGTCATTCCTTGGCTTAGCATCCGGTGCCCTGGAGCCGGGCGGGGGGCACAGTGCCGGGGCTCGGCCTGCTCCTGCATCCGCGTGGCGCGCGTTCCGCTTGCTAAGGCTGCCCTCACACGAGGGAAAGGATCTTTCTGTGAGGCTGGGGGAACCGGCGTGCGCCCCTCGCCATCCTGAGGACCCTGCTGATCCCCAGGTCAACACTGGCCGGTCAACACTGGCCAGCAATGTCTGCTCTCTGCACCCAGCTTGTCACTGTAGCCTCCTAGCTCACCAAGGCCATCACCTATCTTAGCAGGCTGTTCCTTCCAGAGTTCGCTCTCTGTAGTCCCACCTGATTGCCCTCACAAATTCTGTCAGATTTCCTAAAGAGAGATACGGGAAAATATTTTACACAAGTACTGTTATGTGCATCATCGCAGTTACCAACTACATGTGCAGATTTCAAAATAAACACATTTCCAATTGGTTGTTGTGCCTTCAACTTAGAGTATTGGAGTTTTCTGTGAGGTTATTAGATGTTTAATTACCTAGCTCTCTAGTAGTTTCTGATCTCTATTCTTTTGAGTTTTGCTATGTGAGCAGACATTTGAAAATTAGAACAGAAAGATTGGCTTCTGGAAGGGCAGAGACCGTGTAAATTTATTTTTGTGTCTTTGGAGCACAAAGCACGGCTGGCGTCTAATAGGTGGGTGGCTGTTAACTTGAAAGTAAGCTGAGGAGACTTCTCAGAACATTTTCCAAGTTTTGTTACCGAAAAAGAAAAAGAAAAAAAGAAAGAAAGAAAGAAAAAGAAAAGAAAAAGAAAAAAGAAAAACCAGTGACTGTGAAAGATTCTAAAACAAATTCATGCGTCTATTTCTTATTTTCAATTATGTTAAACTACCAAGCATGTACACCAGGTATACTGCATTCTAAGTGTTAGGCAAGTAGTGACTGGTTTCCTCATAAGGTTCCTATGAAAATGTAGGACCACTGTCATTGTTTACTTTAGATCCAGCTGAGGCACAGAGACAGACATTAAAGGACTTCCCTGAGGTTGCACCGTCATTGCAGAATTTAGAAGGACATGACATGAAAAAGAAAAGAGATACCAAATGCCAGAATAGTGTGTTGGTTATTACAATTTAATATGAATTGAAGAGTTAAAACTTCAAAATTGACCGTTGGTTCCCTTTCATTACAGCAAGCTATATTGTTTGGGGAAGATGCCTTTTACATGACTAGGTCAGAAAATAACCTTAATCACTAGATACTACTAAGTGCGGCTTCAACAAACTGTAATAAACACACTCTGACATAACTCTCAAACATACCCCCTCATATGTGTGCGTGCGTGTGTGTGTGTTTTTAAGGACATGCCCTGCAGTCCACATATACTTTTGTCCTGTCAGCCCTTTGCAGATGTTTCATTTGTCTGAAGAAATGTGAAAGTGCCATATCGGTCAGTGCTTCAGACCTTCCTGTGCTTGGAAAGTTAATCACTTACCCATTTCTCTTGTTCAACAGGCTCTGGGTTTTCTATTCTTAGATCCAGCCGAAGGACCCACATAGAAACTGAGGTGGGGTGGGATACTATGGTGATTTGAATGCTTGGCCCATGGTGGGTGGCACTATCAGGAGGTGTGACCTTGTTGGACGAAGTGTATCACAGTGGGAGCGACTTCGAGGTCTCCTATGCTCTAGCTACGCTCAGTGGCACAGTCTCCTTGCTGCTTGCTGATCATGACGTAGAACTGTCAGCTTCAGCATCGTGTCTGCCTGCACACTGCCATGCTTCCCACCGCCGTGATAATGGACTGGAAACCAGCCCCAGTAAAATGTTTTCCTTCGTAAGAGATGACTTGGGTGACCCTGCCCGAGCCACAGATGCCAGCAACAAGTTCAAGGTAATTCAGAGGTCCTGCTCACCTTAAGAGTCTACACAGCACCCCAAAAGGACTCGACTCACAAAACTCACATGAAAGGGGGCTTGAGAGATGGCTCAGAGGTTAAGAGCACTGTCAGCTCTTCCAAAAGACCTGAATTCAATTCGCTGCAACCACATCGTGGCTCACAACCATTTGTAGTGAGATCTGTTGACCTCTTCTGGCGTGAAGGTGTACATGCAGGCAGAACACTGTATACATAATAAAGAAATCTTTTAAAAAGTAAGAAATCACATGAAGATGGATCAGCTTTCACTCTCCTCAGTTCCTGAGAGTCAATCTAAATATGTGCCAAGGAGCCAAGAACTTAACTTGAAGAAAACACCTCACAATCCCAACATCATTGTGAGCCATATACAAGTGGTATCAAGAAATACACTTCCAAACTCAACCCAAGGTGGACACTTTGTTCAGTGGGGATTAGACAGCTATGGATATCTTCAAAATGCACCTCCTGGGTTTTCCCCAAGACTTGGTGTTATTGGTTTTGCTGGTCTTGTTAGACTCCTTTTTGCTAGAGGTTCAAAAGCAAAGAAACTGGCATGTCCTCCTTTTATTTTGAGATTGGCTGCCTCTGTCTGTTACCTACAACAAGCCATCTCCTTTGCCCAGGTCGGCGGGGAGAAGCTATATGACGGGATTATGAGGGTACATAATTGTCGAAGACTTGTGAAAGGAAAATTTTCAAGCACCAGGAAATGTGAAGAATTCACCTGGAAATAAACAGGAAACTCTATGCTCTGCCCACTTTAATCAGTAATAGGAAAACATTGCAAACCCCAGACAGTAAATGAGTATTCCTACAAACGATGGCAGAGTCAGCACTGGATGTGGTAAACAGGCTTTTTTCTTCTGGAAGAGCAGCAGTAAGCCTTTATGCTGTCTTGGATGATGCCACATTACAGGCCATATTAGCTAACATAATTAGTATATACTTTATGGAATCACTGCTAAGATAAAATGGCATCAAACACGCAAAATACCAAGTATTGCATATGCGCCAAAAAAAAATTAAATTGTGCTATTCACTTCTTGCCAGCAATATTCCTATAGTTTCCTTTTAAATAGGGTTCAATTAGAGGACAAAAATTACTGTGATATATAAAGTAAGGGTTTTAATAAAGGATTATGCTTCCCCTAACAGGCCAACTTATCAGTAATCCTTTACATGGAAATAATTACAAGCCTGAGATCTTCCCATTCTTATATTACTATTTTTGCACATAATTAAAATTTAGATTTAGAAAAAAAGTTGCCTTGGTGATGGTGTCTCTCCCCAGCAATAAAACCCAAACTAAGATGGGTAGACAAGTGTTCTGTCCCTCTGATAGACAGCTGGGCTCCCCCAAAGTGGGACTCTTGTTCATACTGTAAGACAGACGTCTATGGATGTTGTGGTGAGTTACATTCCCTTCATATGAAATCCCATTAACTTGAAAAGGTAGATGGGCAATTTACTCCTTGATGACGTTGACTATATTGTTTCCGGAGTTTCTGTTAAATACCTTATAAAATAACAGTAATAAGGAGGAAAGCAGACCAGGCATGGTGTCCCATACCTTTACTCTCAGACTCGGGAAGCAGAGACTGGTGGATCTCTGAGTTTGAGGTCAGCCTTGTCTACACAGTGAATTCTAGGACAGTCAGGGCTACATAGACCCTGCCTCCGAGAAAGAGCAGGAGACAAGAAAACGTGGACTGACTTGTACTACGTGAGGTTTTGTGTCGGCATCCACTGATCTCACACCCGTTCCCAGTTACATTTAGCTTGGTGAATGTGGTACTTGTTTTGTGTATTTTTAAAGTCCAATAACAAACCACGCACACACCACTTTGTTCTGAGAAGGCCCTGCCTAGACTCTAGAATTTTCCTGTGGCCTCCATAGCACTGACTTTAATATGTATACGTGTTTGGAGACTAGCTTAAATGATAAAAGTGTACACAATGCCTCTCCTCCCTTAATGCTACTTTCAGTCACGAGTCTCCAGTGAGAGAGAAGCCATCCACTGAGCATCCATTCAGAAAGGGCGCTATTGACACCTCTTAGAAAGGCAGGATCTTGCAACATGGCTCATCGGTAAAGCTCTGACCTGGCGGGCCTGAGGACCTGGTTTCTATTTCTGCAGCCTTCTCAACACTCATGTGAGGAGCCAGCTGCCAGGGAAGGAGGCCGAGGTGGAGTCCTGAGAGCACGCTTCCTAGCCAGGCTAGGTTAGGCAGGAGGGAGAAACGAGCTCCACATTCAGCAAAATGCTCTGCCTCATACAAGGTGGAAAATAATGGAGGAGAACTCCCAACATCAGTGTAGAGCCTGCACACGCGCACCTGTGCACGTACCTACACACACAGATGTGGCCACATTCATGTGAACCTGCATACACACATACAGACAAGGAGGTTATAAACACTCTAACTACATCCTGACAATAAGTAAAATGTAAAAAGGCATCTCCCTTTTTTGTCTATTTTGAAAGGAAAGTAAATTGTTTGTTCACAATATAGAAAATATAATCAACAGTTTCGAATTTCTTGTCATTTTTCTTTATACCATCATTCTGGTTTGTTTACACAGCTCATTTATTATTAGAGTCCCTATTATTAACAATCCCTATTATTAGAGACCCACGACTGAAAATAATGTTAAAGAAAGCATCAGATTATGCTCAGCTACATCTCTTATTCGGGCTAGTCATTAGACATTTATGTAGGCTTTATAGGTGCAGTAGGAGTGTCCTGGGCAATTATGCTTTACAAGTGCAGTGTGATTATTGCTTAGTTAATACTGATCACTTGTAGTTACATACACGCTGTTTTTGATTATTAGAAGAGCATTCACTTCCAGGTGTGGTGGTGCACTCCTGTAATCCCAGCACCCTGGAAGGCAGAGGCAGGTGGATCATTCTGAGGCCAGCCTGGTCTACAAAATGAGTCCAGGATAGCCAAGGATACACAGAGAAATCCTTTATCAAGAAAAAGAAGAAAAGAAAGAAAAAAGAAAGGAAGGAAGAAGAGAAAGAAGAGAAAAGAAAAGCATTCTCAATAGGAATCCATTATTCATGTACTATCTAAAAGACTGTGTCAGAATCAGATTTTTCTGAATTCTACAAATGGCAAAAAAGAATAGCTGTCCAGATATCGAATGAGTGAAAAATGGAGGATTAGAGAAAGACTTCTTGTGAGATTGACTAGTTGACTGAAAAGAAAATTTCACATAAAAATGCAAAAGCTTTTCAAAGTTAATATAACTTTGAAAAAAGAAGCAAGTCGGAACATTTGACTATCTTGGAGACATGACGAAGCTATAAGACTGACACCAGTAGCTCTTAGTGTAAATATAGGTGGGTTGAGAATAACCAGTCCAGAAACAGACCAAAGGTACACTTTTAATGGTCCATACTGCAACGTGTAGATACCTGAATAAAGAAAGAACTTCGATCCGTTCCTGTGCTTTCCGTAAAAATTAACTTAAATGTGGCCCTACATTTTAAATAAAACCTATCAAGAGAATTCGCAGTTATACATTTAAAAGCTCTTTATTTTTATAATTTTTATTATGTGCGTTTCTGTGCACGTGAGTGTTGGTGCCCGTGGAGGCCAGAGGTGTGGACCCCTGTCCCCTGCAGCTGGAGTTTCAGGCTGTCGTGATGTAAACAACACGAGTACTGGGAACTAAACTCAGGCCTGCAGCAGCATATGTAGTGCGTGCTCCTAACCGCTGAGCCATCTCCCCAGCCCCCAGGTATACTTTTCTAACTTTTTATTGTTATGTTATCATCACAATCTGTCCTGCATGTTATTTCTGCTTTGATTGTTTTCACTGTTCTTTGTGACAAATTTTGGGTTAATGTTGCACATGTCACAAGTCTCATGAAAATAATGTGTTCTGCAGTAGTTCGTATTTCCTATGTGTTGTTAGGTCTGCTAACCATACTGTTTAAGTATTCTGTCTGTGCCCTTATTTGGCTATTTAATCTACTAAGCACCGAGAGAAGAATGCAAAAATGTCCCACCTTTTTAAAAATAACCTTTACAGTTATTGTTTCCTGTGTCTCCAGGCAATGCTGTTTGAAGTGTCAAGTGACAGAGCTCACCTGTTTATTCATGCGTCAGACATTTTCTGCGCTTGTGTACCCTGTAAGTTCTTCTCACTGAGGATTATGACATCAAAGAATCAGTCTAAAGGGGAAGACTGAGAGACAAATGCATGGAAGGTAAGGGGCTTCTCTCATGCTGTGTTGTAAGTATGGACTGACTTTCATGGGCTCACTGAAAGGGACATATTTAACTCCAGTGTGGGAAAGCACACCCAAGTGAATAAACACATAAGTGCAAACGGTAGTGGGTCAGGGAATTTGACCACAGTGGCTGGAATGTGTCCTTTGGGCTTTATGTAGTAGAAACGTAATCCCTAATTTCCTTTGTGGACAATGCTTGGTTGTTGGGGGCTTTTGGGAAGCAGCTGAGGCTCGGCAAGTTGAGGAGAATGAAGCTTCCATTATGTGATTAGTGAGCTTGTAAGTGGAGCAAGAGGGGCTGGGCCTGCCCCCAGACGTTGTAGGAAAAACGTTCTGCAATATTCCAACAGCCAGAAGATCCCAACCAGACTGACATCTTGATCTCGGGCTTCCCAGACTCTAGGATGGTGACAATGATTTTACTTCTCAAGTGACAGTCTCTTCTAAGGTTAAAAAAGCGAAAGACAGATGGATGGGATCAGAGGACTGAAACACAAGAAACAGAATGAGCCATGTCTGCTCAGAACAGAGAAGTGCCAAGACTCCTGGGAAAGAAGTCTGCATTCCCAGGACAGTAAGGAACAGGGCAGATGGCGAAGTTGAAAATACATGTAAAAGAACCAAGAACCCATCCTCATCCACTTTCCTTCATGAGAATGATCCCATTCATGTAGTGTGTACAGTACAATGTGAGAAAAGACCTCTGCCTTCAGTGCACAACCCTTCTTGGTGAAGGGTAGTGGTGGAAGAACATATGTCTAATTCAGGTGGTCAAAACCAACTCTATTACTAATTAAGAAAATAAGCGATAAAAGCTCAAGACAGAGACTGCTAGCGCCCTTCCAAAGCCCGTTTTCTTCCTTACAAACACACACAATTTCTATTAGATTTATTTCTTTACTCATCAATTCCTTTTCAACTATTGCTTTTCAGGGACCCATCACAACTAAGACTGGCAGACACACAATCCAAATTTGTAAAGATGAACTTTAAGGGTCTCTGAGAAAGCTCTCCACTTCTCCACAGGTCCTGCCTGTTCCCTTACCCTTGTTGTTTTGCCTGACTGACTGCAAAAACAAGCTGACATTCTCCAGTGGAAGATCGGGTCTTTGAGAATAGTGTTAAGTCTCTGGAATGCACAACCTCCTTTACTACTGATTGATTCGCTTTCCTGTTACTTGCAACTTGCAGCATATGAATACAGTCTAGGATACTGTGTAGAAAATATTTAATTTTTCTCCATACTCTAGATTCGACCTTGATTCCAGACAAGGAGTCCCACACCCTGTCGTACATGTCCTTACATAATTTCCCCTTCCTTTGCTTTTTCTCATCATTCAATAGTTTTTAAAATATTTTTTAAAAATTATTTTTAACATGTTTTAAGTCTATTTGCCTTATAAGCAGCATATGTTCTTTGCAGATAACACAGATTTTAGTGTTTTTTTTTTCATACTACAAAATAGGTATTGTTCTGGCTAATTTTATGCTAACTTGACACAGGCTAACATCGTCTGAAGGGAGAGATCCTCAATTGAGAAGATGCCTCCGTAAGACTGGGCTGTGGGCAAGCCTGCAGGGCATTTTCTTGTTTAGCAATCAATGTGCATCAGTGAGGTGAAAACTTTTGGGAAGTGTTTCTTCCCAAGCTGTGGTGGGTGTGCCTTGCACACACTTGGGGATGTGTAAGAGTCGCCCAGGTAGCACTGGTTTTGAAGGCATGAAGGGGTCATGGAGAGTAGCTGAGGTTTGGCACTGTCGGGAGGCCGTTGGTGAAGGTGCAGCTGGGAGGCCATTGGTGAAAGGTCATGAAGGGGTCATGGAGACAGCTGAAGCTTTGCACCATGAGGAGAACCCAAGGTGAAATTGCAGCCCAGTTGCAGACCCCTGTATTTTCTAGATGCCAGTATCATGAAAGAATAGCCAAGATCAGAGGAGGTGCAGAGTGCAGCCAACTGGAGCCTGGAAGACAAGCTGTGTGGGCCACTGCGTGTGAATCTGGAGAAGAAGTGACCCAAACCCAGGGCAGAACCCAGAAGATCGTGAGTGAATCCCAGATATTGGACATTGAAATATTTACACTGTTGGAATATGGTTTTGCTTTGTTCAGATTGTAACTGTGCCCTGGTTCTTCCCTCTTTAAATAAGAAATTATTTTTCTTATTTTTGGTTTTATAAAAGCCCACAGTTGAGAGACTGAAATTTTAAAAGAGATTTTTGGATTTTAAAGGAGATTTGTATTTCACGGAGACTGAACATTCAAAGTGTTTGATTTTGGTAAAGACTACAGGATTTTAAAGTTTGTAATATGCTTTGTATGTGGTATTTATTAATCTGAGATCTTGGAGATAAACAAAAATAAATTTTAAAAAGGCAAGGTTATATCTTAAAAACTGTTGTGTGTCAAGTTGACATTGGGTCAACTGTCAGACTAGAGTCATCTGAGAGGTGAGAACCAACCACAACTGAAAAAAATGCCTCCATAATATGGGGCTGCAGGCAAGCCTGTAGGGCATTTTCTTAACTAGTGTTCAGTGTGGGAGGGCCCAGCTCATTGCGGGTGGGGACATTTCTGGGCTGTTGGTCCAGGGTTCTATAAGAAGGCAGGCTGAGCAAGCCATGGGGAGCAAACCAGTAAGCATCACCCCTCCATGGCCTCTGTATCAACTCTTGCCTTTAGCTTCCTGCCCTGTTTAAATTCCTATCCTGGTTTCTTTCAGTGATGGACTACAATGTGGAAGTATAAGCCAAATGAACCCGTTTCTCCCCTATTTGCTTTTGGTCATGGTGTGTGTGTGTGTGTGTGTGTGTGTGTGTGTGTTAGGCACACCCATGTATTCATGGATGTGTGTACCTATTGGGTACATGAGGAAGCCAGAGGAGGATGACTCACCTTATCCCCTTGAGACAGGATCTCTCAGTGAACTTGAGCTAAGCTGACAGCTAGCAACCCCCATGGACGCTCCAGTCTTTTCCCCACTCCTCAAGCACCAGGGTTACAGGAGTATGTGCAGCCATGCCCAGCTTTTCTGTTGAGTGCTAAGGATTCAAATTTGGGTTCTCATGCTTGCACATCAGGTGCGGTTACCCACTGAGCCATCTCCCCAGCACTTTCTTCTTAATGTCTTTGAAACAGTTGGGGAACAATATGACCACCTGCAGAAAGCAAAATGTTCTTTTCCTGTAAGTCATTTCAATTAAATAACACTTACAAACCAAATGAGAAAGCAACTGAAGGAGTTGCCAGTCGGTGTAAAACCAGCCCCAAATGTGCAAGTGTGAATTCAGACTTACACATGTGAATAAAATGCCATCGATATGGGAGCCTCTGCATATTTGATTTACAGTGTTGTTAAGAATGTCGAGCTGTATCTAAGGCTTTTTAATAGTATTGGGATCTTGTATGGGAGCACTCATCTGAAGGATTTGGAGACTAGTTTGGCAGCTAACGACTAAAGGTCTCAAAGCACATATGAAACTTGGCTAGCAAAAATATTGAGTTAATATAACTTAAAAAGGCAGAAAATACCAAATTGGAAAAAAATATTGAGTATATGCATATCTTAGATTCCTAGTTTCAAAACGTGATGGGAAGTTAAAGACTTAACCGCTACCCAGATAATATGTGAATATAAAAAGCTACGACTCTCAAAACTTCTCTGATGTTCAGTCAACTCCCAACCCTTGAGGTGCAAACATCTTACTAGACAAAGACATCAACCAAAATTTCTACTTACGCCCACCACACCCAGCTCCACCATGCATGAAATTCTGTGAAATGTCAAAACATGAAGTGTGCAAGGTCCTGTGTTTTAGACATGACATCTTGATAAAGTTAGTTGCTTAATGTATTGCTACAACAAATTTGATTAAAATAGTTTCCCTTGTTATTATAAAGTATAAAAATTTTAGAGTACTCATTTTTAGAGAATAGAAACCTAACCAAAAACTTGGGAAAACAGTATAGTAGTTTGTATTTCAGATGATAAAATATGTATAAATCTGAAAGTTATGATTTTCTCCAGTGTAAAGTACATATGTAGTGTATGTGGGGCATTTTGATTACAAATAGAAGAAAACACAACATCCTTAAAAGGCCATATTTTGAAAGAACACTATATATAGGTTGCTTATTCTATAATTGTTGATAGAATAAAAACATTTTATGAAAAGCAAATGAATAGATCTGACTTCTATAGTTGCAGCTCTAACAGTCTCCTTTTTGCTTTCTACATTTGGAAGAGCAGACAGATGACCAGCTGTGCAACACCATATAGGCCACGATTTAAAGAGGACCGCTAATGTTATTTTTATTTTTAAAAATAATTTATTCACATTACATCCCTATTGTTATCCCCTTGCTCTTATCTTCCTGTTCCCACCCTCCCTCCTCCTTCCGCTCCATTCCCCTCTCCCAGGCCTCAGACAAGGGGGCCCTCCTCCCTGCTATCAGACCACAGGCTCTCAGGTCTCATTAGGAGAGCTTGCATCCCCTTCCTCTGTGTGCCCACAAGGCTGCACTGCCAAGGGGTATGATCAAGTCGTGGGCACCAGAGTCCATGTCAGAGGTTTAGCCGAGTCCCCTCCCCCTCCCCCCCCACGTGGAGAATGAGTGGTCATTGCCTACGTCTGAACAGCACTCTAACTTGTCATAATCCTAAGATACATAATTTGACATTTTCTTGCTGAGGGATGATGGTAGAAAATATCATCTTGTTTCCTAAAATTTAGCCATTATGTTTCTATAACAGCAGACATGTTTATATATGCAGTAAACTCACAGTAATTTATAACATAAAGTGGCCTTGTAGCTGCATTTTTTTCAGGCAAGGTTCACTGGTGTTGTGTGGCTGAGGCTGCGTGCAGGGCAAAGTGAGACTCTTGTGTATTTGCAGCCAGGGCTGCAGTGAAATTGCATCATGTAACACAAATAAGCATTTCCAGATGCGCATTAGGTTTATTATGGTTTGGGTTTTGAATTAATTTTTGCGGTTGCAACTTCATAAACTTTGTATTGTTGCCAAATTTTCACCCCCATCTCCACTCAGTTATGTGAATCTACATGAGGTCACAACCACAGTTCAAGATGCTGGAATTAAAAAACAAAACAAAACAAAAGAAAACAAAAGAAAACAAAACAACAATATCACCTAGAAGCATTCTTAGGTATGCTATCAATAAAACTTCGAAGTACAGATTTTCAGCCAGACAGAAGGCTCAGTGGATAAGAACACTTGCTGCTCTTGCAGAGGACCTGGATTTGGGTCCCTTCACTCACATGGTGGCTCACAGCTATCTGCAATTCCAAGCCCTTCGAGACTGCCCCCTTCTGGCATCTGTAGGAGGCACGTGGTACACACACATGTGTGCAACAAAGCCACTCAAACACATAAAAGTTTTAAAACAAAATAAATATTTAAATAAAGCTCAGATCCAAGAGTCATATCTAGCTTTCTAGCTCCCAGAAGTAGTAGAAACTGATAAATAGAGAAAGGGAAGAGAAACGTGGGGCTGTGGAGGAGGAATCCAGAGCTGGTGTGCTGCAGACAGGGCCAGCGAGCTCAGGCTCAGCCTTTTGAGGCAATGCACACTTTATCCGTCAAGTCCATCAACTCTCGTACCCTCACGTCACGTCCCTCGTTCCTACAATAGGATAAATTAATGTGTTAATTACTTCTCTTGTGGCTACATCAAAATACCTGACAAAAAGCAAGTCAGGGAAGGAAAAAGGAAGGGGCTTATTTTGGCTCACAATTTAAAGGGACAGTCGGTCATTGCAGGGAGTCGTGGAGGGACCTTGTGGCAGCTGATCGGTTTGCAGCCACAAGCAGGAGGCAGAGTGATGAGTGCTCAGCTTGCATTGCTCTCCTTTTTATCTGGTACAGGATCCTAGCCTGTAGGATGGGACCATGAGAATGGCCCACACAGGCTCATAGATTTGAATGCTTAGTCCCTAGTTGGTAAGAACAATTTTGGGGGAAGATTAGCAGTAAAGCCTTGTTGGAGGAGGTGTACCCCTAGGGGGTGGGCTTTGAAATTTCAAAACTCCATGCCAGGCCCAGCCTCTCTCTCCACCTCCAATTAAGGATCAGGGTTAAATCCTACTTTACTAGCTCAGTGCCATGCCCACCTCTCTGCTGCCATGTTTCCTGCCAGGATGGTCATGGACTCACCCTCTGAAACCGTGAGCAAGTCCCCAAATTGATTTTTTAAAGTTACCTTGATCATGGTGTCTCTTCACAATAATAGAAAACTACCTGAGGCTACCCACAGTTAAGTTGCGCCTTCCCAGTTTACTTAACCTTATCTAGGTAATTTCTCACAAGAATGCACAGAGCCTTGTCTTCTAATTCTGGGTCCTGTTAATTTGACCATATTAGCTAACATAATTAGTATATACTTTATGGAATCACTACTAAGATAAAATGGCATCAAACATGCAAAATACCAAGTATTGCATATGCGGCAAAAAAAAATTAAATTGTGCTATTCACTTCTTGCCAGCAATATTCCTATAGTTTCCTTTTAAATAGGGTTCAATTAGAGGAAAAAAATTACTGTGATATATAAAGTAAGGGTTTTAATAAAGGATTATGCTTCCCCTAACTAGAAGCTGGCCTAGAATTTTCTGTCAAACTAAATAGCTTTGTATTTGTTATCTGAGCTGTCCATGGTTAGAGAGCTGGCTGACAACTGGAGAAAACCAGGAAGAACTAAAGCCTCCAAGGACAGTTAGAATATTCTGCTGACAAGATCTGGATGAGGTGGAAAAGCTATGATCCCAGAAATGTGCCCTATCACCAAAGTTACCTGGGAAATCAGGGACAAAGGCACTATAAAAGATGCATGGTGAGCAAGGGAAGAATACAGGATGCAATATTAGTCCCTCGGAAGATGCATATAAAGAATTTAATAATTAAAAAGTCAATGTCTATATATAAAAAGTCCCTGAAAGAAGGAACAGGGAAAGTGCAGAAGGAGCAACTAGGAAAGCACTTGAAAAGAGACCAGGATTCAGCTTACTGAATTAGCAATTAGAAAATGGCTTCCATTCAGTGGAACATTTAACATCTTGTGCACTTCTAACCTTATGCTTTTGTGGGCCGGGCAACACCCATGTAAAGATGGATAGCTCAGTTGTGTGGTAGTGGAATGGCGTATGGTTGAACGCCAGTTTCTACCAAGGCCATCAATGTAGAGGTCTATCTTAATCCTTTATCCCACTTATGCTCTAAAAGTTTCCCAAGATTGAATATTTGTTGCCATTTTCCACACTCTAGCATGGTAGTGTCTTACTGATATGGGCAGGGTTGCAGCTTCTCCTTGCTTTCAATGTCCAGTCGGCATAATGCTGTCAGCATGTTGATGCAGGACCCGGAGGAAGTGAAAGGCTCTCAGGGTTCCTGCAAACATGTTATCTAAAAGGATGGAGAGGTAATGTCTCCTAGGGCCATTCAATGATGATGTATGCTGGCCTTGCTGTCTTAAAGCAAACTGCTTGTTCTGAGTATGATTAGCAGGAAAGGAATAAAAGGAATTTTCCGGATCAATCATTGCCTCTCAGGTACCATGAAGATGTGTTGATTTGGTCAAGCTATGCAACTACTTTTGGTAGCAATGAATCAGCTTGTAGTTCAGCTTGTGATAATTCCATGCATTTTCTGCAGCATCCAACAGATGATGGAATGGCTGGTGTGACAGACCTCCCTTCAGCCTTTAAATTCTTGCTATTAGCACTAATCTCTCTCACTTTTTCGAAGGACATGAAAGTGCATGCTGTTCAACAGGGTATTCCCGTATAAAGTTTCAAGGGTCTTTTATGTTAAACTAGGACTCTAGGTGTAGTTGAGAGGCACTGAAGAATTAATGAACACTTTAAGCCTGGCAAAGACAGGATCAGATGTGTGTTACTGAAACAGGACGACTCAGACGATAACTTGGAGGATGGATTTGAGGCATTTTAGGTATTCACTAAAAATAAGAGTAACATTGGGGCTGAAGAGATGGTTCAGTGGACAAAGAGTTTGCTGTGTGAGGGCTGGACTTTACATCCCCGGAAGGAATCCACATAAAGAGCTGAGTGGGTGTAGTGACCCTCCTGAAACTCCAGAGCTCATAAGGAAGAGACAAGGTCTCTTTGGGGACAAGGTCTTTGGGGAAAGTTATATAGCTAGATAAGCTAAGTCCCAATCTACTCGCTCAGCAAAGACATTTTACCTTACTGGGAAAAAAAAAAATTGAGCCTGATTAAGGAAGTCACTGGATGCCAACCTCTGGCCTCCACATTTATGCACACACATGTGCATGCATGCACAGCTGTAGACACACATGTGCAATCACACATACATACACATGGAAATAAAAGGAAGAGATATAAGTAATATTATTGGAAAGTGTGAGATTCTTGTGCTGGGCCAGGAACATAGATCTCAGGAAGCAAGGACAAGAAAGTAGCTGTAGAGATGGGCAGGCTGAGACGTAGCAGCCAATGCACCGAAAGGGCTGAATGGGCAGAAGCTCGCAGGTGATTGCCGTCTTTGGGACTCGGATCAGATGGGGGAGACCTAATGGAACATTTTAAAAACGCACTCTGAAGTTATTTCTGGTTGCTCCTCCTTGTATATCTGGCCACGGACAAGTTAATTTACTTCGTGGATCCTCCATCTCTCATCTGTAAATCTGAGCTGGTCATAGCACATCGATCACTGATGGGCACTGCCACCAAGGGGCAGGCTTTCAAACTCACTCAAAGCACTTCAGAGAGCTGGGGAATACATTAAAGATGGACCCGTTGGCACTTTTACTTGTGTTTCTGAAATAGCAGCCGGATGGGAGAGAGTGTAGAGGTCTCCAGTGGTTGTTGCTTTTGTTGTTTGGGTTTTGGTTAGTTTGGTTTTTGGGGAAACTTCTGTACATTTTCTCCTATAGTGCTGACTAGTTTTATGTCCACTTGACATACCCTCTTGTCACCTGAGGCAACCTCAATTGAGAAACTGTGTCCATAAGATCACGCTGCAAGCACACTTGCAGGGCACTTTCTTAGTGATTGATTGGGGAGGGCCCAGATCGTTGTGGGTGGTGCCACCCCTGGGCTGGTGGTCCTAAGTTCTAACAGAAAGCAGGCTGAGTAAGGCATGGGGAGCAAGCCAGTAAGCTGAGCCTTTCCATGGCCTCAGCATCAGCTCCTGTCTCTAGGTTCCTGCCCTATTTGAGTCCCTGACCTGACTTCTTTCAATGATGAACGTGGAAGTGTAAACCAAATAAACTGTGCCTCCCAAGTTGTTTTTGGTCATGGGGTTTCATCACAGCAGTAGAAACTCCAGCCAGGACAGCCATCTAGCCGTAGATCAGTTCTGCTTCCGTCACACATATTTATCCCTTGTGCCCTTTCTACTCCCTTTAGCTTAATTTCATTTTAGTTTAATCTAACTTTATCTTCTTGTGTGTTTGTATGGTAGTCATAAATGTATATGGACATATCTGTGTGTATAGAGTATGGTAGTCATATATGTACATGTACATATCTATGTGTATAGAATATGCTAGTAATACATGTATATTTACTTATCTGTGTGTATAGAGTATGGTAGTCATGCATGAATATGTACGTATCTGTGTGTATAGAGGTCATAATGGCTAGCATCTTTTTCAATCATTTTCTGCCCTAGTTTTTAAGATAAAGTCTCTCACTGAACCTGGAGCTCACTGGACTGGCTAGGTTGGCTGGCAGATGAACTGTGGGGATCTTCCTGTCTCACTTCCAGTACTGAAACCACAGATGTGTGGTGGTGCCTGGATTTTTGATGTCATGGTTGTACAACCAGCGTGCAACAGACCCAGGAGTCTCCCTAGTACTTCCTTAGTTTTCCTTAATTTTTAAAATATTACGTGTGTATGTGGTATGTGTGTGCATGTGTGTATGTGTGTGTATGAATGCTCACAGGCATGGGCACATTGTATTTATTGGGTCTCTCCTTGAACCCAGAGCTCACCGATTTTAGCCAGTCTAGAGAGCCGGCTTGCCTGAAATCCTTTGTCTCTATCTCTTGGGTCCTGGGATTAAAGGAAGCTGCCACACCTTCCCAACTTTTATTTGGGTGGTCAGGTTTACATAGCAAGGCAATGTCTGCAGCACGAAGGTTTTACACAATAGGAGACGTTAAAAATCACCATGCAGCCACACAAACACATAAAATTTCTCTAGAAAGCATCAATCTGTGTTCTTTTCCAAAATTTAGAATTAATTTTCAAAGTTGGAAGACAGAACAGTGAGTTGTGTGTGTTGTTTGCATACACGCACGACACTCTGCGTGCCTGAGTTTACCAATTTCTTCCTCACTGCCCTCCCCACACACAATATTCCCTTCTCCTCAAGTGCACACGTGCATTCTGTCATGCTCCTTCCCTCCTCCCTGATCGCCCCCCCTCCCTCCCCCCCCTGCGACCCCCACAACCCCGGGTCCCATCGTCACGAATATCTCTTTCCTCTCTGGGTTCTCCTTATCCTTCATGCCCATCACCTGTACACGTGTATCAAGATGAGTCTAGATTCCACACAGTGGCTTTCTGTCTTCCTGGGTCTGGCTTGTTTCGCTTAACATTATGAACCCCCAGTTCCATCCATTTTTCCTGAAAACATCATAATTTTATTCCTCTTTATGGTTGAATAAATTTCCATTGTGTATAGCATTTTCTTTATCTGCTCATCTGTCTGGTTGAGTTTCTGGGCTGTTAAAGAAGATAAGATGCCTCATATCATGCCAGTCAACTGGAAAAAAATTTAAAAAAATTAAAAGAGACAAAGGTTATGTTATGAAAGATGGCATCTAAAATGTACTTGCAATTAAATTAGTACAACTTGCAAGTAATTCATAAATCCGACCCAAGTAATTTCACTTTTTTTTCCAAGACAGGGTTTCTCTGTGTAGCCTTGGCTGTCCTGGACTTGCTTTGTAGACCAGGCTGGCCTCGAACTCACAGCGACCCACCTGCCTCTTCCTAACATTTCTTTACTTGATGTTATTTGTCTAACTGCTTGCGAAAGTCTTTAGGATCTATTTTAATAAAAATTGAGATGAGTGAGAGGATATTAGATATTTTCATTCAACTGTGAATATGGAACAACTTCTTGACCCAGGACCATTAAATGCCACAGTGTTCTGAAGAAGTGACAACCTCAGCAGGCTGTCTGAGATGCCATCTGGATCAGCCTGCTTAACTAGCTGCCCCATAGTTTGTTTTTGTTGTTGTTGTTGTTGTTGTTGTTCATTACAGACATGAATCCCTGTAAACATATATTACCTTTTTCTTCATTTATCATTTCACCTTTTGAGAAATGTGTTTCTCAGTGAACGTAGAGGATTCCCTGGGATGTTAAAAGGCATACACTTCAGGCTAATGGTTTCCTCTTTTCGTAGGATCCTGGCGGCAGAGTTTTGTCTTGGTGTGAGTTCCAATGGGACTCTTCTTCTATGTAAAAACCTGGGGCACATCTTCTCACACCGCACATCCTGGATATATAGGAAGGCACGCATGCTATAGCATAATTCAGTGGTGATCACAAGGCAGTCAGTGCAAAGCAGAGAAAAAGAAATGTCCGTGTTTCTTTTTGTTGACTCGATCTGAACACTCCCACTGTACATCTAGTGGTCTCTATGCTGTCTTTTCATGCTCAGTAGACCTGTGTTTCAGCCCCCTCTACACCAGCTTTCTCCTCTGCGAAATGTGAGAAGCCAACAGTGCCCACCTCATAGGTTACAGGAGGAATGGAGAGCACATCAACAACGTCATCCCTGGTGGCATGCATGTTTGGATCTACTCTAGTATTGATCGTTATCAGTTTCCCAGTTGCAGTTGGTCATGTAGCCCTGACTTGCAACAGAAAATTTGCAAATGTAAGGTAATGGGAAATTTGTAAATTATTCAAACAAGATCTTCATGAAATGTTCCTAGACTTTTGGGTTTGTTTGTTTATATTTCCTTCCCACTAAAATGGAAGTATAAATCAGAAGC
Source organism: Acomys russatus (assembly GCF_903995435.1). Taxonomy (NCBI): domain Eukaryota; kingdom Metazoa; phylum Chordata; class Mammalia; order Rodentia; family Muridae; genus Acomys; species Acomys russatus. The sequence continues at coordinate 47,542,687 of NC_067159.1, forward strand.
AGGAAATGAACAAGGAAGGGAAGAAAAAATATGCAGGCTTAGGGAACTGCCAGCTATGTCCTAGAGTTGAGTCTGTGGTCACTCAGGAGCCCTTCCAGCAGCTTTTAAACTTGAGTGACAGTCATGGCATATACAACCTTACAATAAAATCATAATATGTCTAATTCCAGACAGTGATATAAATATTAGCTTACCAGTCAGGGAAAAGTAAAAACAGAATGACAAAAATAAGCACAGGGCCTAGGGAGATAGCTTAGGCGGGAAAGTGCTTGCCTTGAAAGCACAGAACTTGACTTTGTTCCTTCAAAGCCACATTAAAAACAAAAGAAAACAACAACAACAACAAAACCCTCAGCATATTGGTACACAGTTATAGAAAGACAGACAGGAAGGTCCCTGGGGCTTGCTAAATAGCCAGCCTTATCTATTTGGCAAGTGGACACCTTGTCTCAAGTGAGAAACCTTGTCTCAAAGAAAGAGTAGATAGCATCTTGAGGACCTTTGCCAAGGTCTCCGTGGCCTACACACACACACACACACACACACACACACACACACACACACACACACACACCAATATACCAATGAAGGACAAGGCACTACTTCTTTGGCCAAGCTACAGCTAGATGCAAAAAAGGTGGGGAGAGGTGTTGGGATTTGTTTGTTTGGCATAACAAAATACTTGAGCCTGACTAAGGCTCAAGAAGATAAGAAAAGCGGTTGGTTTTTGTTGGGTTGTTTTCAGCTCACACTTCTGGGGATCCAGGGCATGGTGGTGGACTCATAGTAGACACATGATTCTTATAATAACTTAATCTATGAGAATGAAGTTAGGATCTCGTAGGAACTAATCCTTTCTGACCACAGCACCTCCGTTGGTGTTCTGACTTTCAATTGCACCCTTTCTTTTAGACTATAATCCCCACCATCTCCTATCACTGCCACACCAAGAACTAAAATTCCAGAATCTGAGCCCTAGGGTTACAGTTTTTAATGCCATCCCTGTCAGCTCATCTTGGTCTCCTGACTGCTTCACTGCCCCTGCAAGCTGGTCCATTCCAGTGTGCGAGACATTGAGGTCTCTGCGGTCCTTCTCCCTCCCTTCTTCAAGGCGTGTTGCATCCTTCACAGCATACTCTTTCTTGCTCTTCTTCAGCCTCAGTGACCTAAAGCAATACCTTTAAACCTGTCACTTATCAAATTCAACATGACATCATGCGTGATACTACAGAGTACAGAATGAACAAGCGTGGGAAGAAATTTGATCCACTCCCTAATTAGTGTTATAATATCCTCTCTGGTGTGACAAGGTGGTTGCAACTACCACAGTGCCAAGTCCAAGATCTGAAAGGATTAGAAATTGGTGACAATCACTGTGATTTCTATACCTCAACATCCACATCAGGAACAAAAGTGGGTAAATGGAATCTTTAAATTTGTGGCTATTTTGTTACTTTTGTTGTTGTTGTTCTGGGCATTTGGCTTTTGAGATAGGTTCTCACTGTGTAGCTGTGGCTGGCCTGAAACTTTGAGTGGACCAGGCTGGTTTCAAACTCACAGAGATATACTTACCTCTGCCTCCAAAGAGCTGGAATCAAAGGTGTGCACCACCACTTCGGTTCTGTTAGCTTCTTTATGTCACAAGTGTGGTACTCTTCCAAAGGTCAAGGGTTTATGAGCGTGGATGCAAAAGATTGTGTTAGTAACTGTAGCCATGGCTAAGCTTTAAAAATTAGAAACAAATTTACACAAAAATTCAAAAACCCGAGTAGCAAGGACTACTAAAATTAACTGTCTTATCAACCTCTCCTGAGAGGAGTGGACTCCATGTGGGAGATTTCTGACTAGCCATCTTTTTTTTTTCTTGTGCCTATCCTCCAGTTTTAGGAAGACTGCACAGTTAGACACAGTGGAGCAAAGGCAACACATGGTCCTACATCAGTGGAGGGTGGGATGGTGCGTGTCAGCATCCTCCATGTTGTCTAGAGACGTGACTGAAATCGATTTCAGTCTGTTGTGAGTTCCTTCTTTTATTCACTCAATATGTTTGTGTGTTTGCTTGGTATTTGTTATATGAAAAGCCCCATTATTTTAAAATTATAAACAAAAAGCTACAATGTAAGGACTGCTTATAAATTATTTGTTTTATGTTTCACCACTCAGTTTTATTCTGGGATATTTAGGTAGTGACTATATAGAATGCTAATCTACTTAGGTTTGGCAGTGAGCAGTGAACGAAGTGTAGGAAATAGCACTAGGGAACCCAGCTGAACTCGCTGAAATTGCAAACTTATGTGCATCACCAAATGCTCCTTTCAGAAAATGAGATGCTGTTGCCTTTGGAAGAGAACAACTTTGTAGAACATGAAACAGTTTCCCCTCTTGCTATAAATAGATGCATTCCAGTGATCACTGCCTGTGTCCTGAGAATATTGTGGCATCTCTGGTCTTGACAGCAACTTAGGCCAAAGGATAAGGTCAAAGGCTGTGTAGAATTACATCTCCCAGGATTATTTATTGTGAGTCAGCTTTTCAATCCTTGTACTTCTAAGAAAACTACCATTTTTGGAATCTGAGAGTGAGCTAAAGGTTAGCAAGTTCAAATGCTGTTTACTTGGCAATGGGATGCTCTCATTAAGAATCTGGCCTTTTAGTGAAATACTTTTTGTCTGGGACACTCGGGTCCTCGAATATGATGGACCGCATTGGCTTCACTTCTGCAAACAGGCAAGAGACTCAAGAAGTAAGGGGGAGAGGTGTGTAGAAAGAGCTAGCACGGAAAAACTTGAATAATAGGGTTGCTAGCTTTATATCCTGGGAAAGTTATCTAATATTTTGAAAACGTTAGTTTTTCTACTTTTGTTTGTACCAAAAGACTATCCTGCTCTCAGGGTTGGGCAGAGACTCCCTCCCCCTTCTGCCACAGATAGTAGTTAATACAGAGACTCAAAAGTGATCAAAGTATTGAGAGTAATTGACTGCTGAGTGCTCAGTCCTCTGCAGGGACATGTATATTCTCCCCTCTGGGACTCAGGTGACGTCATAGGATAGGTGGTGGAAGGAATACAAGCATGGAAGGCTGAGAAAAGTGCTGTGAAACACTTTGCTCGATATGGCCTGCCGCTGCACTCAGAGACTCACAGCAGCTGATGTTAAGATCTGTACAAGGCAGGGCCTTTAGCTTTTCACTATGAATAGAGTTGGGGCTCATGGGGGGCCCTCTGTTCCCAGAGGAGCTAGTGTCAGGTAATGGATACTGAGTGAGTCTGTTGTTTTCTTCAGTGGTCAAGCCAATGATAAGTCACATAAGCCCCTGTAAATAACTTCTCCCCCTTACTCATGCAAGGAACCCTGATTAAACCCAATAGAACACAGCAAAAAGCGGTGAAAACAGGGGGGAAATTTGTTTGAAAGAAGAAAAGCAGGAGGAGAGGGTTCACTTAGAGCAAAGAGGGTGAACATGGCCTAATTTATTATACACATTATGAAATTGTCAAATAATATTTACCAAGTATCAGTTTTCCCAGATTAGGTGGATACACAGGGAAATACTTTGTGCATGTAATGTGCTTCCTGAGTATTTGACATTCAGTTCTGTAAAAGCCATTATTAGCGTGTAAAAATGCTACAATAATCTATCAAACCTGTAGCTTCTCTAAGGGATTATGGTTCAATTTCTTTAAATAAAACACAGAGGTGGATTTGATACATCGAGTTGTTGTCATTAACACATTGCCTCGCTATAATTATCGTCTAGATATTTCAGTCTTATTCATAATTAGACTTGCAAATTACAATTAGAAGAGGAAGGTGCCAGTCACTAGGAATGGCAACCAGAAAGCCTTTAACTGTGTTCTTCTCAGTGTGCAGTGAGAGTCTGATTGAATAACAATGGCCATGTTCCCTTTTCACATCACACTCTCTGGAGGCTATGCCAAGTGTTATACTTTGCATGAGAGGCTAATACATTTGTAGGCTGCAAAGTCCATCACAAAACTAGATTCTAATTCAATCGAGTGAATATTTGAAACTGGGACAGAGGGGAGGACATCCTATTGGGACTCTAGATGAGAGAAGCATGGGAGAATAGCAAAGTAGAAGGATCCAGAGGGTCCTAGAAACCTACAAGTAGAACATTATGATAGGCAGATTTGGGCCCAGGGGTCCCGCTCAAACTAAGGCACCAGCCAAGGACAATACAGGCGGTAAACTTTAAACCCCTACCCAGATCCAACCAATGGTCAGAACATTCTCCACAGTTGAGTGGAGAGTGGGGTATGACTTTCACACAAACTCTGGTGCCTCACATTTGACCATGTCCCCTGGAGGGGGAGACCTGGTGGCACTCAGAGGAAGGATAGCAGGTTACCAAGAAGAGACTTGATACCCTATGAGCATCTACAGGGGGAGGAAATCCCCCTCAGGAACAGTCATAGAGGAGGGGAATAAGGGGAAAATGGGAGGGAGGGAAGAATGGGAGGATACAAGGGATGGGATAAACACTGAGATGTAACAAGAATAAATTAATAAAAAAAATGTGTGTGTATGTGTGTGTGTATGTGTGTGTGTGTGTGTGTGTGTGTGTGTGTGTGTGTGTGTGTGTGTGTGTGTTCATGTGTGTGGAGGTCAGGACCAACTTCTGGTGGTGTTCCTCAGGTGCTGTCTTCCATGGTTTTTGAGGCAGGGTCTCTCACTGACTGGGGACCTGTCAAATTGGAGAGGATCCCTAGGAAGCAAGCTTCAGAGGTCCACCGTTTTCTACTTCCTCTGCTCTGGGACTATGAATGCATTCTACTTTGCCTGGCTTTTTAGTATTGTGTTTGTAAGGCAAGCATGTTAGCAACTGAATCATCTCTCAAGGTTCAGTTTTATTTCTTCTTCTTCTTCTTCTTCTTCTTCTTCTTCTTCTTCTTCTTCTTCTTCTTCTTCTTCTTCTTCTTCTCTCTTCTCTTCTTCTTCTTCTTCTCTTCTCTCTTCTTCTTCTCTTCTTCTTCTTCTTCTCCTCCTTCTCCTCCCCCTCTGCCTCCTCCTCCCCCTCCTCCTCCTCCTTTGTTTTTTTGAGAAAGGGTCTTTTTTTTTTTTTTTTTTTTTTTTTTTTTGCATAACCCTGGCTATCCTGGAATCCCTTTGCAGACTAGGCTGACCACTAAAATCACCAAGATTCTCCTACCTTGCCTCCCCAAGTGCTGGGATTACAGGCATGTGCCACCATGCCCGACATCAGTTTTTTTTTTTCCAGTCTGCTTTGCTGTGACTTATTTTGAATGATTCCTACCCTCTATATAAAAGAGATGACTTTGTGGATCCTGAGCTAGATAAACCAGTTAATCTTTGGACACGTCATAGACTCCTTATGGACTTCTGGAGAATGGCCATGTGTGATGTAATTAAATTTGTTTTTCCTCACACTTCAAAGGCTGAGTGTTAAAATGGAGACACAGAGGTAAGAATGGTCATATTTGCTTCTGAGGCTCCGTGAGTTCCACTCAGCCTGTGCATAACTCATTTCAGGGGACAGAGGCTGGGGCAGGGAAAGACTTGCTTGGCTCAGATGGTTGGTAAGCACACTGCATCCTCCTATGCTCGAGAGTCTAGGGAAGCAGTGTCCTGCCAGCCAGGCTTTTGCTGATTCCAGCACTATTGACCCTGATGATAAAATCCTTACCTTAAAGTGGGTCTTAAAACAAATGAGCAGAGATAACTCCCAAGTTAAACAGTATGAACTGCTCATCTTTGTCACGGAAGTCCCAAATATTACCGTTTTGTTTCTTACTCAGTTTCCTATACAACAGCCCTTTTAGTACTTACTTGAGCCTCACCTTCCTAAGATTTGAACTCAGGATCTGGTACACACCAAGCTGGGGTTGGAGTAGGCTTAGTAGTAGATTGTAAGGTCCTTGGCTTTTAGACTAAGCATAAAAAATAATAAAATAAAATAATATAATGATATATTCAAATTACATGTCTTTTGGGAGAATGACATAGTTTTTACTGAGTCAGGCCGTGCCTAGCTTTTTTCACCCTTACAATGCATTATTTTTGATCAAGAGAGCTCTCAGTTCCTAATTCAGATAGATTCTTGCCAGGCTTTGGTCTTCTAGATAAAGCCCAACCAGTCATCAAAGCTCGCATGGCCTGGACTGAGCCAGGTATCCTAGCTTTGTTGTCCTTTCTGGAATCTTTTTATAACATGAAATTACGTGTTGGGACATGCAGTGACAGTTACCACAGACAGCCTGGCTCTATGCAGGCACCAAAATGGATAGATGACTCAGATCTGATGTCTATTTTCCCAACACCAGCACTTTAGCATCAGGTAAAAACTCGAGAATCATAACCCAGTTCCCAGGAAGATACAGGAAAGTGTTATTGGCTGAGACTAACTCATTGCCTGGCAGAGGGAGAGACTCAAATAAAAGTTTGCATTATAGACGTCAATTCGGCCTAAGGGAGACTGAAACTGTGTTGATACAAACACAGCCCCTGCTTCTTCCTGTGACTGTTGGCCTCCAGCTCTGTTGAGAGCAAAGAAGAGGAAAACAAGCACAGCCCTTTCACTCCAGGCACAGGCAAAGAACAGAACCAGCTAGTTAGCCAGAACAGAAAGCAGCAGGCACTGGGTCTGCTGGGCGGTTGGAAGTCTCTGGATTTCTGGATGGGAGACAATGTTGGCTCTGATCTCCTTGTCTTACAAGGCCATGGAAGAGCTATGCAGGAAGCTAATCTTCCTGATTTCAAGGATGTAAGAGTACATGGAGATCCGAGAGCAGGGGAGTTTCCCTCAGGACCTACGATGGGAAGTGGAGGCTGCTGGATCCAAGCCGTGTGCCCACACGTTTTGTGTTTTGCTTTGTTTTGTTAACTTGACACAAACTAGAGTCATCTTAAAGGATGAAACATCGATTCCGTAAGATTTGCCTATAGGCAAGCCTGTGGGGGCTGTGTTTGATGAATGATTGATGTGGGTGTGTTGTGGGTAGTGCCATCCCTAGGCAGCTGGTCCAGGATTGTAGAAGGAAGCAGATTGGGTACCACAGGCAGAGCAAGCCTGTAAATCAGAGTTCCTCTATGGTCTTTGCTTTAGTTTCTGCCTCCAGATTTCTGCCTTGATTTCCTGCCTTGGATTCCCCTGATGACACTCATGACCCAAGAAAAATAAATGCTTTTGTCCTCAAGTTGCCTTTGGCCACGGTGATAGAAGCTCTGAGACACTCAATGAGCTGATATAGGAAAATGGTCCATCTATCAGCTCAGAAAACAGCCATTAGAACCAACCATTAGCACCGCTATAATGCTGCTGAGGGAGACAGAGAATATAAATAATTAAGAACAGCACCAGTGCCTCTTTCTGAAATGGAAACATGGCTGCCCATGTCCAATTTCAAGAAAATAATTAAGGGAGAGAGTCTACACTGAAATGGGGACATGTGATCCAAGACCCATGTCTAATAAATATGTCAAAGCATAAATCAAAACAGCCAGCTAGCAAGACAAAGTCTACTGCTAGGCTGGAACTTCCTGTGCAGGCCAGGCAGCTCCTGGGGCTCTGTTTGAGGTACTCTTCCCGTTAGTGAACATTCCTCATAATAACCTGCTCATCACTCAACACTGAAACACCGAAACACTGGAAATTAGATTTTGACATGTGAATTTAGGGAGAGATATATGTTCATATCATAGAATGTTTTCATAGAGAACATTTCATTTCTTCAATAGAGCATGTATGTATATATATACATATATATATATATACATATATATATATATATCCAATAAAGTATTTGTAAAAATATGCACAAAATGAAAAAGATACCTTTAACAAATTTACAGCTTTTACAAGTCACAGTCTCATCCTACTCCAACTGAAAATCAAGAAACACACAATAAAGTGAAATAATAAAGTTGAAAATGACAGCGTAATTCCAGAGACGTTGGGAAATTCACTACTTCTAGAACAAAGGAATGTAAACAAAAACAATAAAGCAGAGATCATTTTTTCTTATCAAAATGTTTATAATATCACAATAGACATATAAGAAGCCAAAACATCTGAATTAGATCAATAGAAGACCAAAGAGTTGATTAGTCATATGCTGTTGGGAAAGCCTGTAGTCAGATGAAGTCAGTGTCAAGACCCCAATTCACCACAGAAGATAATTCCAATGCTATTTAAATTATTGTAGCCATTAGAAATAGGAGTGTTCCTCGGGTAATTTTATGAAGTGAGAATGATAGTACTACAGACTGTGGAAGCAAAAACAGCAAGTGAAAAGGCAGATCCTAGCATAGACACGTGAAGAACATGTCAGAACTGTGGCAGAGGAATGAGTGTCCTGCACCAAAACAGGCTTTCGGAAAGGGAGGAAGTGTGGTCCAGTTCAAGAAGTATGAGTCTGTATTGATTATCAGTAGGTTGTGAAAGGGAATTTGACAGAGGACAAGTTATCAGTGTGAAAGGAAATACCAAGCAAAATAGGAACAGGAGAAAATGTGCACAGTTAAGGAAGGCACACCAGTCATGTTCTATGTACAAAAAGTTAAAACTTTTACTCAGAGTCAGGAATCACACAAACATCGCCATAATTGCTTAAGCTGGCATTTCTAGCCACAAAGGAGACAGAGGGACACATAACAACAACAACAACAACAAAAAAGAGACAAAGTTGCTGATTCTGTATATTTGCCTCTTTCTTTGAAAGTTCTTTTGAAGCTTCCATGATCAAATGAGATATTTGGTTGCATTGGATAAACACAAGATGAACTGCAGAGAACATTACCCCCTCCCTGTCCCTGCCCCCTCCCCCGCCAGCATCTACCCAGGAAATAGCACTTAGGGATATGGGAAGCTCATCCCATTTAGAAGATAGGTACTGTATGTAACATTATTAGGTGGATTTGGTAGAAAAGTACAGGACACATTGTATGAAAGTATAAAAACCTATCATCTTCTAGGTCAGAAATGACATTGCTATAAACATGTCAGTTCTCCACAAATTATACACAAAGACAATGCAGTTTTAAGCATTATTTTCCATTTACAGAAAGCAGCATAGAGTTGGTGAGATGGTTAAATGGGTAAAAGCGCTTGCTTTTGAAGCCTGCTGACCTAACTTTGATACCCAGGAGCACATGCTGGAAGGAGCTGTCCTCTGACCTCCACATGGGTTCACTTTCATGCATATATAAATAACTGCAATAAAAAGTGTTGAAAAGAACACTGAAGCTGTTCTGGACACAGTAGGCACATTTCTACACAATGACTAAGAAATTTTATGTATAGTAGGTTTAAAATAACTATTTCTAGTTCCCTGCCCAGTTAACAGTTGGGTTTAAGGAATTAAACCCAGAACACTGGAAAGAGGGGCTGAGGGGGAAGGAGGGGAAGGAAACAGAGACAGGGAGGAGAAGATCGGGTGAGAGGGAAGGGCAGGAAGGGAGGGAGAGAGAGAGAGAGGGAGAGGTCTCTCCATTGCTCTTGTTTTGCACAGTTTGGTCAAGCTGCTTTCAAACTGCCATCAACTATGGAGCATCATAAAATATAGGTTACGACCTCAGCTCCTGAAACAAATTAGACAACCCTTTTAGGAACCACTGGCTAGATGAATGCTTCCATGACCACTCATTTCAGATCCTGGAACATAAACAGTGTTTCCTTTGAGAGGGTTATCATCTAACCCTCATATGTGAGAAATTACTCATTTCCTTAAGAAATTAGCAGTGAAAAATAGATGTAGAACTAAGTATAGATGGGCATATTGGTGTAAATCTCTATTCCCAGCACTTGGTAGGCTGTCTGGATTCACAGCAAGACTGTGTCAAGAAACCAAAATAAATACGGAAGTATGAACTAGATTTCCTCCTGCGGACAGGCATGGCTTGCTTCCTGCGTGGTGGCGGTCTACCACAATGGCATGTGGAGGGCGATGCCATGCACTGGCTCAAGTTTGAACACAGCTCTGCTCTTTCTAGCTTTGCCATTTTATCTTGTGGTTTCTTCATCTCTAGGAGGGAAATGGCGAGAATATTTATCTCAGATATCCTAGTCATTTAGGAAGAGCCAGCTCAAGGCAAACCAGAGGCTACACCATTCACATCCTCAGCAAGAGTATGTGGGATGACACAAATGTCTGCTGAATCTGACATGTATTAGAAACCCAACGAAGATGCTCCAATGAGTCTTCAACACTGCACAGCTTACTACACTATAATTTCTTCAAAGGCAACAAGTGCTATTTTCATCTTTCTTGTCATCATCTCAGGACAATACTTTTCAGTATTCCCAGGTCATGCTTGTTTGTGAAGACAAATGAATTTGCCTTAATAACCAGCACATAAGTAAAGTTTAAAAGCCACATTGAGTAACTACCCTTCCCCTAACTCAGGCTTCATGCACCTCAGAAAATATTTTCTCTCCCCATTTCTGACCTGTCTTTTGTCATGAGACTTAGAGAAATAGTTCACAGACCCTCCTATACTCATTTTGGAAAATGAGTTTTCCTTTATGGCCATAGTATGTCTTTCAGGGTCTTAATATATAGGCTGTATCCTTTCTTTTGATATCTGGTTCTACCATTAGCTATCTCTTTAATTCTTGTCTGTTCCCATTGTTGCTACCTTAAAAGGGAAACGATTGCATGTGGAAAGAGCTGTGCATATCAGAGGCGGAGGCTATGTGCCCCGTGGTGAAGTTGTTGGCTTCTTTAGGGACCCAGCAATCTGAGCTCCCCAGCAACTCGAGGCTCTGGGGATATTTGTGCTTCTGCTGACGTGTGGACATTAGCATCACTTTACCTTCTCACAATAGCACACCATACAGAAAGCAAGGGCTTCTGCTCCTGATGTCTGCAAATGCTTTCTTGAGATTTGAGATTCAGAGTCGACAGTGACTCTTTCTAATGGAATGGTGACCTGAAGTTTAAATGTAGTGGGAGGTATAGGCACAGAAGAAGTTATGGAGTAAGACTGAGCAGCTAACAGGCAGTGGCAATGCCTCACTCTTACAGAACTCTTCACCAAGCGTCTGATACTGATGCCCTGGCTACTTCTGGGAAAAGTCCATGCTCTCCTTTCTGGTCCTCTTTCTACCTAAGGGTGATGTCCATTTTCGATACCTAAATATCCCTTCTCCATCATAAAATCCAGTTTTTACAAATGTCAAGCTCACACCCACATCCCAGTGAGAGGTATGTTAAGGCTTACTGTGTATCTTTTCCCAGAGAATTAAGCTCAGATGTCATTGTCTGTCAGCCCAGTCAACTTGAGTCCAGCCTTTAAAAACCATTTAAAGCCCCATGTACAATCCAGGAGCATTCTCACTGATCTCAACAAAGTAAGGAGGGCAGCAAGTGAAGGCTAGAATGGAAAAGGCTTTGACTATAAAGTTCATTGTAAACGCTCCATCTATGTTGGCTTATTTGAGGACAACACTTTAGTCCAGAAACAGACTTTAAGTTGTGAAAATTCATTTTATTTGGGGCACACTGAGTACCCCACCTTAATCACACTTTATAGTAACTGCCAATTTCCTTATAGATGGAGACCTATACAAGTTGTGTGGTCTTAACCGTTGTCTTCCGGGAACATCTGTAAGTCTGGCTGGGGCAGGGGCAGGAAGCACGGACGTCAAGGAAATGTGTATGAACTTTTCCCCAGTCCTGTGACGTTCATTTCATGTAAGATCACGATTATTTCCCAGTTACCAACACAGTAACCTCTGAAGTCATGAACAAGAAACTCCAGATTTCTTCTGGAATCTTCCTTAGATCTGTTCAAAGGGTCCATCCCTTCAACCTACATTTCCCTACTTCTGTGATGAGAAGTTGGTAGCGGGCTCAACAGACTTTAACCACCTCAGTCTTAGAAACCACTTTAGAGGGCGCTCACTTGATCTTATAGTCCAACTTTCAAGCTGGCTTTTGGTAACTTAGCTAAAAAAGGATGCTTAGATAAGAGACCAGAAGAGCCCTTTTCTGAGATTTGAGGTACCCCTCTGTCTGTGACAAGCTGACATGTAGATTTGGGTCCTGGTGGTCTAGGTCACAAGGTGAAGAAGGAGGTGGCCCAGATAGGTGTCAAGCCAGCTTCCCTAGCATCCTCTTGGGAGGGGACACCACCCAGGAGCTCGCTCACTCAGCGCTCAGCGTTGCTAGGTCCTCTGTTAGAGGCGTTCTGAACGCTCCCTGAGCTGGACCAACGTTAAGGCGGGGTGAGGGGTGCCCCAGAAAGCTCAGCTCATTCTTCTGTACACTTGAAGGAGAAGTCACGGGTCCAGGACGTCCCTAGTTCTCCGGACATGCAGCGGCCAGAGGTCCTTCCTACTCCTTGGTCCCTCCTGCCCCTCGCCACCCCTCCCGGGACTCTGGCACTCCAGCCTCCCTGCAGGACGCGCACCCCTGGGCGCAGCACGCAAATGGTCTGGCCCGTTGGTAGCCGCCACCTCTTGGGCACGACAGCTGCTCCAGCTGCTCCTAGTCTGGGCGAGCTTCGGACCTCTGAGCCTTCGCTGCCCCAGTCGGTGGGCGAGCTGAGGGGATCCCACGGCCACCCGCGCGGGGCCGACTGGGCAGCCGCCAGCCGCTGGCAGGAAGTGTGGGTCACCGAGGGACCAGCTACTGGAGCCACCCAGAGAGGTGTCGCAGCTGTGAGTACCTGCCCTTGCCCCCGCACGCACCTCCCCTCCATACCCCGGGTCGCGGGCAACCATTGCCTCCAACCCCTGTCCTGGACACATGCCCCGGTGAAAGCTGGGAGGCTGGCGGCTGATGCCAGCCTCGTGATTCAGCATCGTTGGCTTCCAGAGGTTTGGGCAGAAGGGGGAGGGGACTGGACCGGGTTATTTGTGGGGTCACACCTCAGTTTCTAGACCCGCACTGGCAGAGTGAAGAGGGCAGCACTCTGAGTCCCCCGCTGTGTTGTTCTATCACAGTATTCTGTCCGCAACCCTGGTGTCAGTCTCCTTGAACAGAGCATGCTATGCATTCTTGAAAGTGTGTCAGTGAGATGTCTTTTCCCCCCTACATATTTCTTTCCTCTGCCTCTCATTTCAGTATACATCCACCTTATTATATCAAAATATCCCCCAAACTGTGAAACATTTTTGTAGAAACTGTCTTATATTCAGCATGGGTTTGAAAGATTCATATTAAAAGAAAAGATGTAAAGGAATTATGAATAATACCATCATATTTAGGCACTGTGTGTGTGTGTGTGTGTGTGTGTGTGTGTGTGCAGTTATCACATCAACTCAGAGCCAGTTGTGGGAGGGACAGGGGTCTTAAATTACAATCTCAAATCACATAACAAGAATTTGAATCCCGGTCTCTCACTCCAAAATCCACGGGTCATCTATTGTATCAGGCAGTATTGGGTCAACGCATGTGTTATCAGATGTTAAATATAACATTAATTTTCACAGGAGTAATCTCAACCACTAGCAACAGTGACCTGTAAACTTTCTGTACATTGCCCCACACACATCAGAGTGGTCATGTGTGAAAACATCCATTTCCTTAGTATCTGGCAGAAGGTAGATTTGGACAACAGTTTATGAGAGAGCTGGGTCTAACCAGAGATGCCCAACCAGGTTTTGAGTGGTAATATATGCCTGATGCTCAAGTCTTGGGAGAATCAATTAGCATCACAGTAAGAAATCTGGGGATTGCTATTTAATCTTTGGGTAACATTAGGAGGAAGAACAGTTTTCTAGTTTGTAGGATGTGAGATGGAAGCATGCACAGTAGAGGGTTAGATAAACCCAGGCTCATGTAATGCTGTTTGAGCTGTCACAGCTTTCTGACTCGGCAGGGCAAGTGATATTTTATAGGCTAAGGAGCTAAAACAGAGAGAAGGTCCAAGACCATCCAGTTAGTGGTAGAATACGAGCAAGCACTTAGTCCTGAGTGCTGCTTCGCTTATTAAGGATATATGTACGTGCCGTAGTAAGATGGAGGTGTGAGCAGTGGGCATTGGTTTCATAACTGATGCCCTGCCCTTCAGAGTCAACAGTCACATTGACCTTGTCTGCTCCTTTTGCAAAAATAATGGGCACTTTGTCTCCTCTGGCGGGTCCCTGGATTGCTTTCATTTATGATTTATGGATTTTCCCTTAAGATATGCAACTCCTCTTGATGTCTTGGGTCTTGGGTGTCAGGTTGCTAATGTACAGATGGTGTTTATTTCTAAGTCCTGGCAGAGTATTTGATGGCATACAGGAGCATAGCCATTAGGTCTATCACTGCTAAAGCACCTGACCTTTTGATTTGCATAGTTCTTGTTGTTGTTTTTGTCGATGGTGGTGGTCAAGGGAGATATTGGTAGACCAAAGATGACTGCCTGAGTAAGGACACGGCACAAAGAAAAAAAAAATTTATATTTGTTGTTCAGAAAAAAAAACTGCAGGAGAAGCAGGGTCCTATGTATGGCCTTAAGTTGATTATTATAAGGTAATTTCATTTGTTATTTATATTCTAAACCCTGGTGAGGCATATTGCAACTCCATCTGTTACATCCCAAGAGGAACCTGAGAATTGATATGAATGAATAAGCAGAAATAGACTATTACTGCTCTAAAAGCAAAAAAATGGAAAGCGTGTGTCTTAGCCTCGATGTCACAGGCAGCAGTTTAAATCAGCATGGTTCACATTTAGATAGCATCGCCGAAGGCACGGATATCCCACCAGCCTGGCTAAAGACAGAACTCTACTTCCTGTCTGCCTCTGTATGTGTCTGACCAGTAACTGCTGAACAGTGTCCAAATTTCCAATTTCAGGGCACTCCAAGTCTAGCTGAGAGGTGTTTACTTACTCAGAAATAACGAACAGAATGACATAAGTGGGCTCAATACCAGCAAGTGATGCAACTGTAGGTACCAAAGCAAAACCTGAAATGTGGACCATCGGAAGCTGGGCGGTTGGCCAGAGGGTCAGGGATGTCTTCAAGCACAGAAGTGAATAAGGTGACTATCTGAAGCTTGGGCTGATATCCGTAGGTAGAGAAACAGGATCAGCTAAGTAGGGCGGGGCTCTGGTCTATGAAGAACTTTGAACATCAAGCGTGAGATCTGTTTCTGAGGTGGTAGCCACAGATTCCTACGAGAGATATTCTTAATCAGATGAGTTTTTATCTCTCGTGCTTATCATTTCCTTTGCCTCCATACTCTTGCAGAAAAATGGATTTTTTTTTCGACACTGAAAGAATTATCAGTTAAATGCAGAAAAAAAAAACATTCTGTGAAAATAAAAAAATTTTCCCTTCTAAAGAGATTAACTCTCTAAAATTTTATGCACTGTACAATTGTGAACAAATTGAAAAGTATAAAAATATAAATAGAGTACTCTTACCAAGACAACCGTTGATAGTATTATTCATGTTTGTTTTTCATCAAGATGTGTTAATTATGACTATATTTTTATACCCTTAATTCTCTGACACTAGTTTTCACCAAATTATAAGTGAGAACTAAATATTTTAAATGCTTGCATAACTTTCCATTAGGTAGACACACTTTAAATTTCCAAACCATGCCTCATCGCCAGTATATTATTGATACTCATGATACTGGGATGGACATTTTAGTGCGTAAACTTTTTTTTATTTTGAAGATTAATTCCGTAGGCTAACATCTGTGGGGAAAGGCTATGAGCCCGTTGAATCAGACTATTTCAACAAGTTTTGAATTTCTGCTAACGTTTACGTGTTCAATTTAGGTCGTTACATACTGGGTGTACAATAGCTGTGTATTAACCACGCAAGGCCACCTCTGTGGTTTCTCAGATCGCACTGTTTCAGGCAGCTCCGCTTTCCATCAGGACAATTTACTAGCTCCAAGGAACTGAGAGAAAGGTGGGCATTTAGGACTAGAGAAGAAAGAAAACATAACTAAAGTCAGAGAACAGGTTTGGTGAGAGTAAGTGGGAGTGTCTGGCCTGAGAAGAGGCACGTGTGATGGAGGATCTTCCGCTCCCAGGGTTGTCTTTGTGGACAGCCTTACAACCTTGCCCCTGGCAGAAACCATGTCCCAAATTAGATTCCATCAAACTTTATCTTCTGTTCTCCTGTGTCAGGTTCCCAGGTCCTCAGCTTTGGCACCTAGCAATACTGGACACAGACTGGAGCTCTCTGTGCGGGACTCCTCCCACACCTCAGTTCTTAGTAGAAGCCTCTAGTTCAAAGTACCAGGGTACATAGGCAGCACATTTGATGGGCTTTGAAGACTCCTGTTTACTCCCTCGTGTACATTTGTCAGAGATGGTCTTTGAGCAGGAATGGCAGCCAGGAGATGTATAGCACTCTTAGTGTCACCTCCCAGCTCTTAGGTTCTTGCCTCATCTTCTCACCAGAGGAAAGAAAAATCCCTTGCCTCAGTTTCCTTTATGTGTTGCTAAGCTGCATAACATTCCCTCCCTATTAGGAGTAAGACAGGAGTCCAGTGTTGAAAAGGTACTTGACCTGGGCTCTGGACTTATTCCCCAGAGTTCTCCATTGGGCCTCCCTTGGGATCTACCTCCATCCTTCTTGCTTGGGTCGTGAGACTGGGCTCCACTGAGGTGGCTTGCTGTGAAGTGTCTCTGGGTGCTAGTGGCAGGGAAGTAGGTGATGTGACTGTACTGGAGAACACAATTAGGGGCTGAAGCTCCTTCTAATGCACGCCGGCCTTGAAGCAATGAAAACTAAAGCATTGCATTGCAAACCACAAAGAAAACTGACTGTCCTTTTAGGTCCCAAGAGATGACTCCTGATGGAAGCTGGGCTTTCAAGGCCCTGAGTATGTTAAGCTGAATTTGCTTTATGCTTACTTGGAGCCTATTATCGAAAGGTTTGCTTAAGTTCTTAGGAGCTTGCAAGTCCACTCCCATTTGTCAAAAGTAGAGTGGGCTTAGCAGTCTCCCTGGAGCTAAAAGTGGAAAGTTTAAATAGGTTTGTAACTACTCCTTCCCTCTTTGCCTTTATTTCCCATTTGACATTTAGCTCTGACTACATGACTGCCCTCAGTGTATCCCATAGTGACAAAGCTAAGGCAACCATACATTAACTTCCCCCTTTCTTCCCCAAATCTTTTCCTTGAAAACACCTGGATGATTTTTTAAAAAAATAGAATTCAATGGTCAAGAGCTCAGTGGGTGATCCAAAGTTCTCTGAAATTACTTTGCTTTCTTGCCCTCCACTGAAATTAATATTTTTGATATGCAAAACTGCCCATGTTGGCTGCTGCTTCTAAGTTGTTGGGACACCTGAACTCCCAAATCTGTGTTATTTTTGTCCCTCTGCTTAGCCATGTGAAATGGAACATTATATTTGACAAAGGACTATTTTTGAACATTTCTAGCTCTCCCACCCACTGCTTTGTGAAGTGTGAACAAGTCCCACAGCTAATGTGACAAGATGAAAATAGCCTGGTTTCTATTTAAAATTTACTTTTATGTTAAAAGTTTTCTCCCTTCTCCATTAATGTTTGGTCAGTGAAGCTGTCTACCCTGCCCAACCCTACCCTCACAAGACAGTAGCCTTAGCTGTCCTGGACTTGTTTTGTAGACCAGGCTGGCCTCTTCCTGGAGTGCTGGCATTACAGGTAGATGCCACTGTGCCCATCATGAAGCTGTCTTTTAAAGTAAGTTGCTCACTTGCAGATTTAGGCGGCAAAGGAACAATAATCTAGGCAGTATCTTCAAGATCACTCCATGGCTGTAGGTCACTCCACGGCTGTAGGTCAGTCCACAGCTGTAGGTCAGTCCATGGCTGTAGGTCAGTCCACGGCTGTAGGTCAGTCCACGGCTGTAGGTCAGTCCATGGCTGTAGGTCAGTCCACGGCTGTAGGTCACTCCATGGCTGTAGGTTACTCCATGGATGTAGGTCACTCCATGGCTGTAGATCAGTCCATGGCTGTCTTGTGGATGTGCTTAGGTCCACATTGCATGCAGAATTTGTTTTAATTGGCATAACCCTACTATATTTTAAATGTGGCATGTTGTTAAGAAAAGCAACTACAGGTTTGGGTCACTACATTTCCTGGAAACATCTGAATGTGTAATTTTTTCATAATTGAAAGTCTACTTTTTTCATAGGACTCATAAGATAAAATATATGGCCATGCATAATATCTGGAGTGATCCCCGAGGAAGCGAAGTGGTTAGCCTGATTCTTAGCCTGTGTCTGGCACAGTCTGCTCCTAGCTAATGGCTATGGGATAGTCCTGGGAAGGGATAGATGGAAACAAACTCCTTTTTTTCAGTCAGTTGGCTTAATAGTCACAAGCCATCTGTGAGCATTTTCATTTAATTTTTAGATTTTATCACATCTCCAAAATAATTGAGTGACATAACATTTATAATATCTAGAATCCTATGATTGGCAGGTATCATTTTGTCCATTTTAGCAATTTGAAAAGTAGAACTAAAGAGACATGAAACCAAACAAGCATTGGCATATGGAGAATTAGCCAATAGCCATCCCTATTAGATAGCAATTGACACCCGTTGCTAGTACTTTATGTGAAATTAAGAGGATGACCTTTGCTGGTTCGTTGATTATCTTTTAGAGCAACTGAAAAAAAAAAGTTAAGTTATAAAATACCTGTGGCCGATATGTACAAATTTCAACCCATTAGTTTTGGAATGTATAAAATTATCATTTCTAGAATTCAACACAGTTAAAGCTAAAAGAAAGCAAACGTCTTAAGTATTAAGGGAAGGACCAGTGCTTCTCAAAATCAATGAGACTGAGCCAGAGAGAAGGCTCAGCAGGAAAAGTGTTTGCCACACAGCCTAGAGTCCTGAGCCTGGAACCCATGATGTAAATGTTTTTGTTTCCTTGGATGAGGGGAGAAGATGAGAGACATTCTCAGGCTTTTCTGGCTCTTGCTGAACTCTTGCTGGTTGATTCAGCTCAGCTGTTGTGGCCTAAACTGCTCTCCAAGCTGACTAACTCAAACTGGCTATTCTTGGTTTCTAACAGAATTGCTCTGCCTGGTTTCAAACTGATTCTGGCAATCTGTTTTAATCTTCTGGCTCCTCCTCATTCCTCTAGCTCATTCTAGTTTCACCTGTGTCTAGCTTGTTCTCTGTGCAACCTGTCTCTGTAAACCTGTCCTGGTAAAAACAAAAACAAAAACATTGGGTAAAAACTCTCTTCTCTCTCCCTGCACTGCTCTTAAGGATCCTGTCTTTCCTGTCCTGGTCTCATAAGAGTTGGTTATATCCTATTTCTGACTCATTCTGTCAGATCTTCCTCTGATTCCTCACTTTGTCTGCCACTCAATTAGATATCACTTTCAAACATGGCTGCTTTCTTCTATAAAGGAATTCTGTGTTTGGGATTTAAGGTGTGTACTAAGGGCATGCTTATATTCCAGCCAGATCATACTGTAATCCAGAGTGTGTCTGCACTCTTGCCTGATCACATAGACCTAGAAGGTCTTTGGATATGACCCTTTGCCAGAGCAGCCATGTTGCTGGATTAAAATTCCTCTACACATGTAAAGGTGAAAGAAGAGGAGTTACTTCATAAAAGTTAATCTGATCTCCCCATTGATGCTATGCATAAGCATGTCCTTCCTTCAGCAGTGTGCACATTCACACACAAACAATATATAAACTGCTCTAAAATTAAAAAAAAAAAAACAGATTCTATATATGTGCAAAAGCTTTTTCACTTGTCTAAAACTGATGCCAAGTAAACATTTGGTTTAATGAAAAAGCTACTACTAAATATATTTTGGGTTGTCATTTTGTAAGAAGAGACATTTTATTTTTAAAATGTTTATTTGGGGGTATATGTCTTGAAAGCTACTTTCATCCTTGACTCGGTATTAAGCATAACATGTTGGCTAATGGCATATTGGTCTCCATACTGTGCTTAATACATTTGTGAATGTTGTTTCTAAAGCATGCAAGTAATAAAAACAATATAAACAAAAGGATGCATGAAGTTTCGAAAGCAGTTTCTACTGGAAGTAACATTAAGAAAATGCACATGGGGGTCGAGAAGTGGCTCAGTGGTTCAGACATTGTGCTGTTTTTCCAGAGAAACCAAGTTTGATTTCCAGGTCCCTTACAAGGCAGCTCACAACTGACTGTACCTTTAGCTCCAGGGGATCTAACGCCTTCTTCTGCCTTCTGTGGGCACCCGTTCTCACAAGCACAAGTACCCACTGCTTCTCTATGATGCCATCCTTCATGGTTTCATGTACAAATGGCCAACCATTTGTACATTAAATGGGAGGTTCTTGAAATAATAGTTATTAGGTTTTAAAATGCACAGATCTGAGTAGTGCGGCTCCAAAGTGTGCAGATAGTGATGCTGGTGACTTAGATATGGTAAAAAGAAGGAGCAAAATACTTTTCCTAAGTGACAAGGTGAAAACTCTCAATAAGAAAGGAAAAAAAAAAATCCCAGGCAGAGGCTACTGTGGCCTATAGTACAAGGAGGCATGAACAAGCACATCTGTGTACCATTTACAGATTGAACTGTTGGGGTGTCCTCTTTTACCATTACTTGTCTTTGCTGATTTCTTCTTGTGCCTAGTTTATAAACAAAACTATCACACACAAGGCACACACATGCAAAACATTGGATCTAGCTAGAATTTCAGGCCTTTGATATGTGTCTTGGAAAAATAACCATTTTTCTTAGAATTGTATTAAAAAACTGTTACTTATGTAATTATTTCAGTGATTTCAAACATCTTGTATGCATATCAGGAGCGTACCTTTTTCTGGCAGTTACTGTTTTATTTAAATAAAGCTATTTAGTGTGATAAGAATATATAACATAAAAATCTACCACCTTAACTTCTTTTATATGCCCAAGGACACTCATTGTATTTATTTGCTTTGTTGTGAGGCAGACCTACAGAACACTGCCCTCCTTAAGTCTGAAACTTCGTACAATCAGCAGGTCACCTTCCTTCCTCCTTGATCTTAGCCACAGGTAGACACCATTTTGCTTTCTGTATCTATGAATTTAAATATGTTAGATACAAATCTAATGATATACGGATGTCATACGAACAGAGTCAGATAGTGTTTGTCTTTTGTAACTGTTTATCTCACGCAGTGCCCACATGGTTCACCTTGTAGTACATGGCAAAATTTCCCTCCATTTGAAGGCTAACAATGCACTGTATGGATGGGTCATATTTTGTTTCTCCATGGGTTCAGTCATGACATTTGTGCTGCTTCCACTTGATAACGACAGTGAATAATGCTTCTGTGGACTTAGGAATCACATAGAATTTCAAGGCTCTGTTCCCACTGTTCTTGAGTTGTATTTGCAAGCAGAACGCCTGGATCACGTGGTTGTTTTATTTTGCACACTTTGAGGAATGCCCCTATGATGTTTTCTACAGCAGTTTCAGTGTTTTACCGCCAGCTGGGCACACATGTTCTGGTTACTACACTCCTGCTGTCACCTCCTACCCTGGGGTGGCTTGTGAAGTGGTGTCTCACTGTGGTTTTTGTTGAGTTGCTGAGTTGGTTAGAGACGCTGAACATCCACCTTTTCATATGCTTATTGTACATCATATTTGGAGGTATGTATCTTAAGGTCATCCATTTAAAAATAGGATTAGTTATTTGATTGCTTAAAAAGTATTATTTGTTCGTTGTTTAGTTGCAGTTTTTACACATTCTAACTGCTAATCACGTGTCTGGTGGATGCTTTGCAGACATGGCCTCACATTCGGCTGATCAGTTTTTGCTCCGTTGTGGCCTTTCTTGTTCTACATATTCTGTTTTTTTTATTTCTGCTTTTCATGCTTACATCTCTCATTGTTTATTTTCTCAGTCTGAAAATTTGCTGTTGGGTTGTTTTGAATTTATGATCTTTAATTATTTTTTTCCTTATTTCTAAAAATACAGATTATTTTTTGTAAATTTGTACTCATGATCTGCTGCTACAGCATTTTATAAATTAAACCCTGGGTCTTGTCTGTGGATAAATTTAAGGTGAGCTGCCACCTTCACTGTTTCAGTTCTTCCAGATCAGGAACATGACACATTTCCTTAGGCTCGTAGGTCTTCCTTGATGTCTTCCACCGATATTTATAAGTTTGGAGCTACAGAATTTGCACGTTTTAAGTACTTATTTTTATCCAGAACAATATAAATGACATCCGATTTCAATTTTGTTTCTATTTCTTTGTTGTCAGTGAGTAAAAATGCAATTGGTTTTGTGCCTCAATTTCACCAGCCTGTAGCCTTACTGAATTGGTTTCTTGGTGATAGAATATACAGATCCATTGATATTTACTTTTAGTGCTAAACATGATTATATCATCTGCAAACCAGAAACAGTTTTTTGTTTTTTGTTTTTTTGTTTTTTATCTTTCCACCCATACACCTTTGCTACTTGCCTTGGCTGGAATACAATGTCTGGAACTAATAGTATTGTGTTAAATAAAAGCAATCAGTCAATGTCTTTGCCTTCTTCCCAGCAGACAGAACTCAGCGACAATTAAGTACAATGCTAGCTGTGATTTGTGTGCGTGTGTTTTGTTGTCACCCCTGTATCTGTCAACCCTTCTATAAACTGAAACTGTTTAAAAATTGCTTCTGGGCTGAATATAAATTATATTTACTTTTCATCACCATTCCCAGAAAAAATTCAGAATTACTATTTGTACACCACTTCTGTTGTATTGTTGATAGCTTAGAGAAAGCTTAAAGGATATGGGGAGAATGTGTCCATTAAACGGGAATATTATGCTGTCCTATGTAAGGAATTTGAACACTGATAAATTTTGTTATCTACTGGGGATTTGGGGACCTCTGTAATGCTGTTTACAGAGGTTTAGGATATTATTTTCTGTTTCTGGTACAATGAAACTTTTTTTTAAAAAAAATCATGAATGATGGTTACAGTCATAAGTGGTAGCACATGTCTGTGATTCCAGTACTCGGGAACTTTGGGCGTTCAAGGTTATCCATCGCTATATATAGTGGCTTCGAAGCTAGTCTGGGCTACATGGGATCCTGGTTCAAAAATACAAAAAGTAAAATAATTACTAGTTGATGTGAGTGTATAATTTTTCTTCCTGATGCTGTTGTTACAGCCCATCACATTGATTTTTAAATAGTGAAATAAACTTTATAGACACAGAATATATTTTATTAGTCACGAGTGTATGTGTATACATTATTTGCACTTACCTATATGTATATACACATATTTGTTCATTTGCATCTAAGTTTATTGAGGATAATAGTCTGACTTCCCTTATTCACGTGCTTTCTTTGGTTTTGGTTCTGTGGACTAGAACATGAGTTAGGAACCATTTCCTCTTTTATATCCTGGAGAAGGTTGTATGAAAGTGGCATTACATTTTTGGGTGTTTGGCAAGATTCAGATGAAACCATCTGGGACTGGAAATTTTCTATTCAGGAATTTAAAACATCTTTAATAATTCAGATCATCTCTTTTCTCTTGGAATGGATTTGTAGTTTGTGGTTTTTAAGCAAAATTCTCTAGGTTATTAGATTTATGCATACATTTGTTCTTGGGTTTCTATTACCATCCACTTTTTATTTCTTGGATGTTTTCTCTTGCTTGCTTGGCTTTATTTTCTCTAAGTTTTCTAAGTTCTTAACTACAAACTGAGGGTATAGATTTATGATCATTTCTCCCATCTCATGTCAGCATCTATGTCCCTCCTGACCTGGCTTTGCCTGTATCTTACAGAGTATGAAGTGATGTTTTTATTTACAATCTGTTCTGCTTCAGTGTTTAAGAAAGCATTTGCTTTGGAACTTCTGTTTTGACCCATGGGCCACTAAGGAACATTTTTCCACATATATTGTGGATGTGTGTTTGTGTGTGTTGTGTGTGCACGTACCTATGGGGGCCAGCTGGAATTACAGCAATTGTTAGCCTCCAGATACTGTGTTGGGGACTGGACTCCGATCATTTGGAAGAACCTTAAAGTGCTTTTAACCTCTGATCCATCTTTGTAGGTCCTTTTTACATTTCCTAAATTAATTTTTATTGGTCTCAGTATTTGGCCCAGGTTGGTTTTGAAGTGATGGGCTCAGGTTATCATCCTGGCTTAGTGTTAGCTAGGACTACAGGCATCAATAGTATTCCACACTGACTACATGCTATACAAAGAACATGTGTTTACCTGTTTATCTGTTGACCAACACTGGGACTGTAGTCCTGTCACCCTTCTGCTCCGTGTAAGGACCCCCAAAGGATATACTAGGTCCTTCTTGTCCAAATAAGAACTGAGTCCGCTGGTGACTTTTGATATGCTGAACTTGTGAATGACTCAGAGTCAAGGTCATATCTTACCTCCCACAAATGTTCTGAAACTGTAAACAGCCCATCTGATAAACAACCACAGGTATTTCATACAAGAAGTCTTCATTTTGATCATCACTCGATTAGAAGTTTTTACTTTTCTTTTTTTTTTTTTTCTGAGACAAGGTTTCTCTGTGTAGCCTTGGCTGTCCTAGACTTACTTTGTAGACCAGGCTGGCCTCAAACTCACAGCAGTCCTCCTGCCCCTGCCTCCCGAGTGCTGGGATTAAAGGTGTGCTCCACCACGCCCATCTTAGAACTTTTGAATTTTAAGTAAAGGCAGTAAGTGCTATTCTAGTGCTTGCTAAATTGTTCTACTCACAGCTTGGACGCGGCCAACTTTGCTGTGCTCCATATGTGGATGACGGTTCTCATATACTACTCATCCTTTGTTCCTGACTTCTTTCACTCGACACAGTGCTATCGAGGCCCATCCAGACTTTCACTGGGGTCTTATTGTTAGATAATAGTGCACTGCATACATGTACCACATGGCCTTTGTGTATCTGTTGGTGGATACTGCTTCCATGAGTAATCATTGTGAATAGTGCTGCAGTAGATGTGGGAGCAGAGATGTCCTTTGGATTTAGTGTCCTTTGCCATGAACCTGGCAGAAGGATAACTTGAGCCATCTGATAGATCTATGTTAATTCTTGTTAGGCTTCCATACTGTTTCCTACAATAGCCCTACTCATGCACATTTCCACCAGCAGTGTAAGAGCGCCCCGTGTTCTTCACAAGCTTACCAGCCCCTGCCATTCTTACTTCTCTACCAGCCATTCTTACTGGGAAGGTGTGCTACAGCGATATGGCTGCTTTTTGAGAAACTGCATTTCTTCTCTATGCTATGCATGTGGTTGGAAAGGATACTCCTTCCTTTTTAATGGAATGGTTATAATCTACCCATCTCACTTGCATTTTGGATTGAGTTAGGGAGGGGCCCTCTCAGGAGACTTTGTTTGTTTGTGAGGAGCCGGACAGATGTCCTGGGAAGATGAGAAGCAAGGGCTTCCTGGACTGATAAAGTCTCCTGGGCCTCTTAGTAACTGGATCTCCCTTTCTGATGTGGTGGTCTGTTCAGCAGCTGCTTCCACACAGATTCCATACAGAAAAAACATTCTGGCTCTGTGGTGATTGGTCATATTGTTGATAGGTGAGGTAGAGCTTATGGAAGGCCTACCTTATGGGCTAAAAGGAGGGGAATAGAGAACACTGGGTTTGGGGGCTGCTGTAGGGCATGGAACCTACAGTATTATCTACCTATGCAGCTAGCATTGTCACACAACTCCCATGAATGCAAACGGAGAACATTGCTTGCTCAAAAACCCAAACAAGAGCCGCGTGTGCTGGCACACTCCTTTAATCCCTGTACTCGGGAGGGAGGCAGATGTAGGCAAATCTTTGTGAGTTTGAGGCCAGCCTGGTCTACAAAGGGAGTCTAGGACAGCCAGGGCTACATAGAGAAACCCTGTCTTGAAAAAAAAAAAAAAAGGATAAAAAAGATAAACAAAATGTGATAATCTCTCCTGGAATCGCAGTCTACGTGTGTGTGTGTGTGTGTGTGTGTGTGTGTGTGTGTGTGTGTGTGTGTGTGTGTGTGTTTCAGCTACACTCTGTCACTTTCACCCTCCCTTTGCTGGCCCTAAGAGCCAAATTTGAGCTGACATTTAAGTAGGAGGGAGCTGCACATTTCGCCCTCCCCAGCACTGCTGTCTGTGAGCCGAGAGGAAGTGGTTGGCTTGTGACCGGGTCTTTACATTCTTTGGACATTGTCAGAGCAGAGGACGCTGAAGGCTGTTGTTCCTGAGGTGAGTCATTGGTGCTGTCTGCCATCATCCAGCCATGGCTGGTGTCTGACGTTAACTGCCAAGCCAGTGTTATAAAGGATGCTCTACAGAGAAGGACATAAAGTCTTTTTGATTTAGGCCAAAAGTTGAATCAGAATAGTGGTATTAATTTTACCCCACATTTGAAGACTGTGTGGTGAAGTTGTTACTGGAACCACTCCATCCTCTTACAAGTTTCAGTTCCTCTTTTACACTAATGGTAATTTTTTAAAAAGACATATTCATGAGTATGAGTGCTCTATCTGCATGTATATCTGCATCAGATCACATAATAGGTGGTTGTGAGCCTGACCACCCATTCTAGTTGATTTCAAGCTCTTGTAAGGATCATGGTCTACATTTAATAATAAAAGAAAAATGAACAAAACATTTGCTAAAGTTCACCATATATAAAAAGGCTCCATCATATCTAAATGCAGACGTGCAAAGGGACCATTTCTCAAGGAGACCACGGGATGGTAGAAACAATTCAACAGTGAGAACAGCTTTGCCACTGAGAAGCAACTCGCCACAGTGCAAAGCTTTTGAGCTGCTGGTGGAGCTGTCCAACACTTCGACAAGTAATGAATGTCTATGAGTTTCGATTTTTCCCATTTAAAATTAAATCAGTAAAGCAACTCATGAGGACGAATTGGCAGAGTGCGTCTCTTTAAACTGTGCTGGTTCTCAGTCTTCACTGTGCATTTGAACCAAAAAAGCAGCTTGAAGGAACCTTGACCCAGGCTGAATTCTAGACCTGATGTATTAGCACATTTGAGTCTTGGACTAAGGCTTCAGGTTTTTCAAAGCTCCATTCATGTAGTTCACAAAGCTTGACTGTAATGCGTAGGGTGCAATGCATATTGTGTGGTAGGCATTTGGCACGTGCCTAGTTATCTTGGATAAATACCAGCAGCGTGCGTGGTTCACTTTTGTTAGCCTGCTTACTATGTGAAGAAGACACGTTTGCTTTGTGTTTGCCATTCTATCAAATAACAGATTGTTATATGGCTGCCATAAAAAGTGTCTAGTGGTGTGGAAAGTGCTGGCTTGAGCAATTAGGAGCTAAGGTGTCAATGACATTTCTTAAATGGTGGAATTGGCTTGTGTTAATGTTTATAGAATATACTTGAGACTTAACTATTTTAGGTTGGAATTTGAACCTTAAATGCTGTCTTAGAGAGTAGGCACGGCCTCAGTTTGAAATAGGTAAATTCTTCAAATATACAATGATCCTGATATTAGCAAGAATATATTGACAGTACATAGTGGAGCATGTGTGATATTGTATGTAATAGTTGGGTTGACTTGTAGAATTTGTGAGAAGCACTGAAGCTGTAGCTGAATATGATGGGGATTATTGTATTATCAGTATGAGCGAGCATCTGCTCTATGATCTCACATTGCTGTTATCATTATTAGATTGTCTCCCCAGCCACTGTGGGACCATGACTGGGGAGCTGTGAGTCTAGAGAAATGCCTGGCCCTTTGCGTTTTTGTCTTTTGTTAGGATGAAGTAAAGTTCACTCCACAGTAGTAGAAGTACATTCTCTCCATAGAGAATAGAGTCCATTTGCTGAATCTAATCTTTCAACGATGCTCCCCAAGGCAATAAGTCCAAGATGGAAATAATCCATGCAAATTGAATTCTAGAATTTGGAGAAAAGTATTCAAATCAGAGTTGCATGTTGAAGAGACTCACTTGTATTGTCAGAGTAATTATCTTCAATCTCATGTACCCTCTCTTACTCTCAAATTACCCCCCACTGTGGAGCCAAATGTGTCTCTTGTGTCTGAAAGTTGAAATCTAGGACCTATTACAGGTAGGTTTTTGAGCAACAATATCAAAGGCTGAGGGATTTAAATCAAGATTAATAATAAAACATCAAGCAAACACTTACAAAACCGTACATTCTTGTGTGACTGATTGAATAGCCTTGAATTTGCCCACAGTCCCTTCCATCAGCAGTCATTACCTTTCTCCATAACAGTATTCCCATTTTTCTGTGAAAAGCTAACTACATTCCTTTGAAGAACTTTCACATGTAAATAGTATATGATATAAATCTTTTACTATGTGTTATTTTTATTGAAGAGTTTGAACATTTTTAGATTGATGGTAAGGAAAGAAAGAAAGAAAGAAAGAAAAAGAAAGCGATCTTGGTCATGAGAACACAACTGTGTGCTGCTGTTGTTTTTGAGCTGTAACATCTCCCAACCAACTTGTGGTGAATCAATGGTGCTGTCAATCAGACATGGGAAGCACAGGTCTAAGCTAGTCTTTGTCAGACTCTTAGTCCATGTAATGCTGACAGAGTGGTTGGCCTCCCTGAAGACCTGATGCTCTGTGCCACAGAACCACAAATGTGTCTGGATGTGTTCCAGTTGGCGAGGCTGAAAGAGAAGACTTCAGAAGCTAGAGAAATTTCATGCTCATTGCTGTCTTGTGTCATCAGGACAGAAGCAGAGCAGTGCCAGCATAGAGGAACAGTGCATGGTGCACTATTTGTTACCCTCAGAGAGCAATGACAGCCTTAAAAATGAATGCACTCTGGTGCTCCATATTTGATCACCTCCCCTTGGTGGGGAGGCCTGATGGCACTCAGAGAAAGAATAAGCAGGCTACCAAGATGAGACTCGATAGCCTATGACCATGTAGTCAGGGAGGAGGTCCCCCTCAGTCTTAGACCTAGGGGAGGGGAATAGAGTGAAAGTGGGAGGGAGGGAGGACAGGGGGAGGATACAAGTGATGGGATAACCATTGAATTGTAATCTGAATAAATTAAAATTAAAGAAATGAATGCTGGCTCATTCTGTGGCTACTGTCACTAAACTGAATCCAGGCAGGATGGGGCTTCTAGGAAATATTACTTTAATATCACCATTCCATGAAAGATCATTTTTAGTTAAGAATTTGAGTGTTTTCATGTGCACACTGGAGAGCCATCAGAGTTCTGCAGGGTGGCTGGCTGGTGGTTATTTAAGGTAGGGGAAGGATGGAAGAGT
This sequence comes from Acomys russatus, assembly GCF_903995435.1. Taxonomy (NCBI): domain Eukaryota; kingdom Metazoa; phylum Chordata; class Mammalia; order Rodentia; family Muridae; genus Acomys; species Acomys russatus. Next base: position 47,571,807 of record NC_067159.1, read on the forward strand.
CATAGTAAGTTTGCATCCCAGAGTCCTGTGTCCCGTCGAAGAAAACAATTGATAGCAAACAATTGAGTGGATAGAACTGCTTCTTTTAGGAACTTGGTAAATGATCCAAGTGAGAAAGGATGATGACCGCTAGGACTAGAAGTGGAAACACGTAAGGATGAGTTCTGAGAGGCCCTGAGCATAAAGGACTCAGAGTTCAATGGTGGAAGTCTTAAGTGCTGGGGCAGAGGAAGTGTCAAGGTCATGGACTGGATCTAAACACTGGGTTTGCAGTGGCATTGAGGATACTCAGGTGGAAATGCTTTAGTCGTTGCTATAGGAGCAGAACCATCATTAGGAGAGAAACATTAATTATCTACCTGGTCATCATTGGCTTACTTTCCAGGGCCTGAGGCCCACTTCTGCTTCACTCATGGGTACCAGATACTCTGCTGCTTCCCCAGCACAGAAGCGAACTGTCTGTTCACACCCCTGCTCCATGCTTTAGATCTTGGCATATTCACATGCATGCCCTCCTTCTGCCTCTGTCAGGTCCTGATGGCCCCCAGCATCCCAGTTTCAGGGATCAGCCGGCTAGAGTCCCAATAGGATGTTCTCACCTCTATCCCACTTTCCTGGTAGGTGCAGATTTTCATTGGACCTGCCCCTTGGGCTAGTGTCCAGTTATAAGTGAGTATATACCATTTGAGTCTCTCTGCTTCTGGGTTAGCTCACTCATTATGATCATTTCTAGTTCAATCCATTTGTCCACAAATTTCGGGAATTCTTTGTTTGTAATAGCTGAGTAGTATTCCATAGTATAAATGTACCACAGTTTCTTTATCCATTCTTAAAGAAATATTTTTTAAAGATCTCAAGTGTCTATGTTCATTGCTCTTGGAGTGGTAAGCAGCAAGCTCCTAGTGTAGAGCCTCAGCAACTGAGTGAGTATAGTGTGTTCTGGTCATTTCCTTGACATCTATGACTGTGGAGTCTCCACAGTCTTCTCCCAGCTCTGATGACTGCCTGTCACATCAGGTAAAGACATTCAGAATATACAAAAGATTCATGAGACTCAATAAAACAAACTTTCAGTTAAAAACGGGCCAAAAGCTTTAACAGACTCTCTACCAAGGATGATCTAGCATGTGAAAGGAAATTCTTTAGCTATGTTATTAAGGACGCACTCATCATAGCATGGACAAGATAAGACCACACAATTCTCCCATGGCCAGAATCAAAGACACCGACAGCATAGAATGTTGATATGTAGAGAGAGCAGTGGGAATGCTAAGTGATTGTTGACATCAAGGAATGAAAAAAAAATTGATAAGAACATATTGGAAAAGCCTTCATGTAGGAGTCAGTTTCTTTGAAGTAGGCAAAGTGTGTGTTTTACACTTGTCCCTCTCTTGAAACAAACCATTAACTTGTTAATCTACTCCTTACATGGATTATTCATCCATTTATGAAAGCAGAGGTCTAATCTTTTTTTTTTTTTTTTTTGAAGATCTCCTTTCTAGTATGTCATAATGCAGGCTGTGTTTAGGGCCAGCGCTGAGGGATGCCCTCCGTGCTCTACTTACTGTCCTTATCGCCTGAGCACTTCAATCTGCTCTTCCCTGCCCAGGGCATTGCTCTTGTGCTGTTCTGTACCTGAGGGCGTTTAGGGCACTCCGGAAAGCCTTGCGACTGGGGGGTCCTTTGCTGTCCCTGCCCTTCTTTATGTTTCCCCTTTTCTCTAGTATCTAAGAGCAGGAGGTGGATGAGTTCATTCCTGCATAACTACCACAATAACTTTCAACTAATGACTGATGTTGGGTGCACTCTGAAACGGCGTGCTTTATGCTGACTGTCAGTTTCCCAGGGGACTAAGCTCTAGCTGCTTCCCGACACACCCTTGGTAGTTCCATGCCCTCGGTGGGTGGCGTCTCTGCTCCGCTGAGCTCTATTTCCTGCAGCTTCCTGGTGCTGCTGGCATTTGGAGCTTCTGAGGAGCATGAGCGAAGACTAACAAAGCAAGAGTCATTTTGTTTCTTCCAAGTTTCTTTCCTTCTCTTTGTTCTCCTCTTCTCCTTTTCCTCTTCCTCCTCCCTCCTCCTCCTCTTCTTCCTTCTCCTATACCTCTTCCTCCTCTTCTGCTCTTATTCTTCAATTCTCTCCCTTTCTCTATCTCCCAGTACTAAGTATCTAATCCAGGGCCTGGTACACATTAGGCAAGAACTCTACTGCTGAGCTCTACTCCCGTCACACCTTAGCTTTTAAACTTTATAAATGTCTTAATTTTCACCTCCCTCCTGGTGGTTTCTCAAACATGGCATGGTAAAGAAAACTCAAAATCAGGGCAGAAAAAACAAACCACTTCCACATTGATTAGGAAGGTTTGGGTTCTGGGATTTCAGCTGTGTGCTTTCCTTCTCTTCATCTCTGATTTGGGGGCGCAGGCGGGGAATCCTTTAAGTTAACTCGGTATGTATGCTTGTTCCTCCTTTGCTCCAACTATGGTGAGGATAGCACACTGCAGATACAACTTGCATTGTAACCACAGAGCTAGGTATTTTTACATGATGACCTCAGTCTTGGCTTGAATACCTGGAATCTGGGATCAGATAGTTTACATTTTGATTTACTCTGGAAGTGTCAACTTCAGAGATGGTTTAGCAAATATGTCAAGGACTAAAATAAACACAGAATTCTGTGCCTCGTGATCAGAATCCTTGCGAGCTACTTAGGCATCAGTCTTCTGGAGGAAGCTGTGTTTATTCATTATTGTAGTAGGTCTTTATGGACACAGTTGATTAAAATTCATCCTGGCATATGATTCATGGTTATTTTTGTATTGTTGTAACACAGGTGGAGAGAAATGGCATATTTACTCAGAATTAGTAAGTCAAAGCAAATAGTAAGCTTTACAGTTCATTCATCCATTCATGGAAAGATAAATATTATTTCATTTCATATGAATCATTCATAGCCTTGCTTAAATAATTGTATCTTCTCAAACTAGTAAAAGCTTTCCACAGCTCATTTTAATAACAATGTTGTAATCCATTTTGGTTATATTAATTGTTTGAATACATTTATATTGTTTTCAGGTTGCTTTTTTACTTTATAATTTTAATAAGTTCGTTTGCTTTATTTTATGTGTATGAATGGTTAGCTTGAATCTGTGTGTATACGGCACATGTATGCAGTGCCGATATAGGCCGGAGGAGGGCCTCAAATTCCTGGAGTTACAGGTGCCAGTGAGCTGCCATGTGGGTGCTGGGAACAGAATTTGGGTCCTCTGCAAGAGCCACCAGTGCTCTTAACAACTGAGCCAACTCTCCAGCCTCCAGTTAGGTATTTTAAGGAGTGGCTTGGCGTGCTCCAACACTGTATGTAATTTTCCCTAAGGAGTGGTTTTGAAAGTGGAATCCTGAAACCTAAGGCATACACATCTTACATATTTGAGGCATTTCCAATACTTTGTGATTTATTTCCAGAGCATTTGTTACTGATTGTCTAGAGACCACAGACTACCTTCAGGTAAAGTAACAACGTAAATTGATTTGATTTTATTGCAGCAATTTTCTATGCTCATTTATTTCTAACTTAATAGCGATAAAGCAAGTTATTCATAAGGTGGTGATTTAAACATATAGAGACAGTGTTTCTTGTTGTGCTATGACGTATGCTATTTGCAAATAGCATTCCAAGTTTAGCATCATCACACTGAGTCAGTAAATTTTAGAAAGTAAATTAAGAGAGCTTGCCACTGCCTACCATGCCTAGTTTGTTTGAGTGTACTTCCTTCCTTTCTGGGAGTGTAAACATTTCATTTACTAGGTAACTCTATTACCTTCATGCATTCTTTACCAAAGCAATATAACCAAAGAACTGCTGCTTACATTGGCTATTGTCAAGTGGTGTTTCTGTCTCATTTAAGACTGTTTTTAATTTGAGAAAATAGTAGCCAGGCGGTGGTGGCACACGCCTTTAATCTCAGCACTTGGGAGGCAGAGACAGGTGGATCTCTGTGAGTTTGAGGCCAACCTGGTCTACAATGTGAGTCTAGGACAGCCAAGGCTACACTGAGAAACCCTGTCTTGAAAAACAAACAAACAAACAAGAATAGAAGAATGTTGCTATTTATGTGCATTGGTTCTTTGCCTGCTTGTATGTCTGTGTGAGGGAATCAGGTCTTGGGGTTACAGACAGTTGTAAGTGGCCATGTGGATGCTGGGTATTGAAGCTGCATCCTTGAGAAGAACAGTTAGAGCTCTTACTTGCTGAGCCATCTCTCTAGCCCTAAATAGAAGCATTTTGCAGCTGTTATTTAAAATGATTAATTTAAAAGAAACAAGTGTGTGTGTGTGTGTGTGTGTGTGTGTGTGTGTGTGTGTGCGTTTGTGTGTGTGTAAAGATATCTCATCAGTTAAGAGCACTTGGTCTTCTGGAGGACTCAGGTTTGATTTACAGCAAACACATGGCAGCTCACAACCCTATATAACTACAGTTTTAGTTTAGTTTTTTTTACAATGCCCTTTTCTGGCCTCCATGGGCACCAAGCATGCATGTGGTACACAGATATACATGCAAGCCAAACATCCATCTGTAAAATGAACAAAGACATATTTATAGCGTGCTACATTGTGCAGATGTTCGTATAGTCAAGGAAAATTCCTCTTTCATAATTGTTTTTCTTTTTTATATCGTAAGTATGAGTGGCCTTCTTCTGAGAATAAAGGGTTGGTTCTGAAATAAGTGTGCTCAGTCCTTGTTATAATCTTTAAGAAGAATAAGTTGTGTGGATTTTAAGTAAAATATAATATAAGATAATAAGAAAGAGCTAGACAAAAAAAAATCAGGCCAGGTTTGGTGACACATGCCTGTAATCCTAGCACTTGAGAAGGCAGAGGCAGGTGAGTTCAAAGTCAGCTTGGTCTACCAAGAGAGTCCAGTACAGCAAGGGCTACACAGAGAAACCCTGGCTCAATAATATATATATATGGAAAGGAGCTGTGTATGGTCGCTTATGCCTATAATGCAGGACCCAGGAAGCTGAGGAGTGAAGATTGTTGCCAAGTTTGGGGGCAGCCTGGGCTACAGAGCAAAACTCTTGTTTCAAGGAACAAAACACGAGCAGCATCAACAAAGAATAAGGTGAGGATTTCCTTTAAATGACCTTAATGCTCATTACCAACATCCTTTGTACAATTTAACATTTTGTTTGGCATAGGAGAATTCCATTTGACAACTGTGTGCACTAGGTTTATGAGGTCAGTGGTCCTGTTTTCCCTTGGCAACCCAAGGTGAGGCCCTTCTGGTGAGATAACAATGGGATTGTGAGTAGGAAAGATGAGTCAGCTCCCTGGCCCCAGCGTTATAAGAGTCAAGAAGTGATGCACTCCAGGCCAGGATTCTAGCTGTCTGTGATGGTTCATGCTGATTGTCATCTTGACAGGACCTGGCAGTCACCTAAGAGACAGTCCTCCAGGCTTGCTGTGAAGGGTCATCTAGATTAGATGGAGTTGCAAAGGCTCCCTCCAGCTGTGGGCAGCACCGCTCCACGGGCTGGGGGCCTAGACCAAATAAAATGAGAGCCATCTCGTATCTCCGCACCAGCCTCATCGTCATACATGGAGCCCTCAAACCAAAATCAGTTTTCTTTCTTTCTTAAGTTGCTTTTGGTCTGCTGTTTTGTCACAGCAGTGGGACACATAACTAGTAAGCTGTTTCTGAGTCCTCCACTATATATTGAACTCAGTACAAATACATATATGGCATATACCTCTGTGCTAATATTTGAAGTAAAATGTTTTGCCTGGAATTTACCTGTTTTATAATATTGTCTACTAAGTACCAAGAAGTAAATAAAATAGGCCTCTGCTTAGCCAGGATAACTTTCCTCCTCAGCACATGAATTTAAGTATAGGCTATTGGCACTGGTCTCGCCAAGCTTAAAGTGCTTGTCTTCTTGGGGGAGTGAGTGAGGGGCAGAGGTTGTGTGAGCATTGGAGGGGAGGAAAAATGTCAGGGCAGCTCATTTTGGGATGAGGAGAGATGAGAGCCGCTATTGGTCACTCTGGTGTTTATCTGGCCAATACCATTGTGACCTGGGATTTCAGCTAAAGGCAGCTGTGCATTGGGTTGCTTGGCTTCTTTGTCAAAAATCAAGTGACCAAATGTGTGTGGATTCATCTCTGGGTCTTGGATTCGATTCCATTGATCCACCAGCCTATTGCTGTGCCAGTACCATGTTGTTTTAATTACTGTTGCTCTATAGTACAGCTAGAGACCAGGTATGGAGATTCGTCCGGAAAATCTTTTATTGTATATAATTGTTTTTGCTATTCTGGGCTTTTTGTTTCTCAGTATGAAGTTGAGAATTGATCTTTCAATGTATTCAAAATATTTTGTAGGTATTTTGATAGGGATTGCATTGAATCTGTAAATTGCTTTTGGTAAGATGGCTATTTTTACTCTGTTAATTCCGATCCATGAACAAGGGAGATCCCTCCATCTTCTGATGTCATCTTCAATCTCTTTCTTCAGAGATTTAAAGTTTTTTTTTTTTCAAACAAGTCCTTCATTTGCTTGGTTAGAGTTACTCCTAGATATTTTATACTGCTTATGGCTATCATGAAGGGTGTAGTTTTCCTAATTTCTTCCTCTGCTTGTTTGTCATTTGTATATAGGAAAGCTACTGACTTTTTTTGAGTTAATTTTGTATCCAGTTATTGTTGCTGATGAACCCAGGGCTTGGTGCTGCTTCATACGTTGCTGCATCCCTGCCTGTCTCTTCCAGTGCTAGGGGTGCTGGTTGTCATGACTCCCTCCCCGGGCCTGCTGCATCAATTTAGCTGATGCCACTGGGGAATGGTGCTACAGGGACTGCCTTTAGGCTACAATTCCACTCTAACCCCAAGCTTAGCAATTGCCCCTAAAAGCTTCTTCCCTTATATACTGCAGGATGTTTTTCAGAATCCTGAGGCAGTTGTTTTAGATGGTTTTATGCAACTTTATCTACTTTTTTTTTTTTTAATCAAGAATTGCTAACTGATTTCATTTGGGTCCATTTTTAAACAGAATTTTAAAGCTATGTTTTGAGGGAGACCTGAGTTAGAAGCTCTATCTTGATCCATCTTTTTTTTTAATTTCCCTCCAGAGTAAACATTCTTTGGAGTTCAAAAGCTTGAAGGGACTCTGGGTTGCACTTCATCTTTCTGACTTGAGGGCCTGTGTACAGACTGTCGACGTTAGACTGGCTGTGGGAGTAAATTACTGTGTCAGACTTCTGCCCTGAGCTACTGCAGTTCTGATGTGTTTCCTCCACAGCTACAGATCTTTGCTAGGTCAGCATGCACGATCACCTCGGCCTAGGCCTATGGTGAGGTGTAACACGAGTCACACTGCTTTATCCCGGAGCACTCCACCCAGTAATGTTACTCTCTAGGAGATTTTGATGCCTGATGCAGTGTGAGAACCTAGGGGCTCAAAGGAGGTGTTGGCACCATTAATTTTTCACACTAGAAATAGTGATAGCCAGTAAGCTGCTGTTTCCCAGCCAAGATCAATTTCATTGCAAGTCACACCGTGATCTCGTTTGCTTGAGAAAACAAAACTTGTGCAATTTGAGCAATGCAAAAGTGCTATTTTTACAATCTTATCCCTATTTATACGCATTGGAAGTGACTTTAAGGACAGCTCTTATTTTGCATCACTTTCGTGAATTAAAAAAAAAAAAGGAAAATATAAGTAAAACAAAACTGCTAAGACATTCCTGAAATGTCTTAAGTGGAGGATAGATTCTTTTGACTCTATCTTTTTGTGACTCAGCCCTCTTGTTGTATAGCTTGAATGTGAGGAATTGATGGTGCAGCCCAAGTGTGATGGCCTACAGAGAGAACCCCCAGAATTTGGGAGGCCGAGGCAGGAGTATTGCCAGTATGAGAACAGCCTGGGGGCTACATAGTGAGTCTGTCTCCTACAAGAAAGAGAAAGAAGGGTGGATGGAAGGAAGGAAAAGAGGCAGGCTTGGGGAAAGGGAGTAATTGGCTTAATGTCTGGAGAACTTCTGTGGTGCTCTTGCTCTGTATTGGTTTGTGTTTTTCTCTGTAGCGACTGATGCCAGTGCTATTGATTTTGATATGTATGAACCGATGACGGCATCTATGTGAGGACTTCCCCTTTATTGGTAATCACAGCCAGTATCACAGAGAGAGAGAGAGAGAGAGAGAGAGAGAGAGAGAGAGAGAGAGAGAGAGAGAGAGAGAGAGAAGAGAAAAGGTGCTGATTTAAGGATTTTCTTCTGACTTGCAAGCCTTGCAAGTCTAAAATTTCCTGATGAGCTTGGGTTGAAGAGAAGGGATGCCATTGAGTGAGGATGCACACAGTTGAGACTTTTGGGGAAACTTTCTGAGCTGAGGTTTCTGGGAGAACCTCAATCTTTTTTCTTGTTTTTCTTCAACCCAATGAATGAGCCACATTCATGTTATGGAGAATAACTTCCTGTAGATTTAGCAACTAATTGCATCTGCAGAGTACCTTCGCAGCAACATGCAGACTGATGTCTGAATAAATAATGTGGATATTGTGGCCTAAGTTGATATGTAAGACTACGAATAACAGGGAGATTGATTGTCTTTATTTGTGGTCTTAGTCACATGCAAATCTTGATTTGCTACTGATGAAATCACTGAGTTTAATCATTCCTGAGTGATTTCTAAAAAGATTTATTTATTCATGTGTTTTATGTACATGAGTGGTCTGTCTTCATGAACACCAGAAGAGGTATCAGATCCCATAACAGATGGTTGTGAGCCACCATGTGGTTGCCAGGAATTGAACTCAGGGCCTCTGGAAGAACAGTTTGTGCTCTTAACCACTGAGCCATCTCTCCAGCCCTCCTGTGTGATTTTTTTTTGAAGCATTTTCAACATTACTCATCTTCTTATCAGGAGATGAAAATGTAAGCAAGACTCATTACGTGTATGAAGGGTGTAGTGAGGATGTGGAGTCAGATCTGCTGATGAGAAAGAATTAGAAGGCCTTGAAATGTCTCGCTTCCTGCAGACTGACAGGGCCTATGGATGCAGAGCACAGTGCAAGTGCTGTGGAGAGTGCAGACTGTCTATATTCACCTCTGAGTGAATATAGACCTGAATATAGACACTTTTGTGTTTCAGACATTAAAATGAACTGTTTAAAGAATAACATAACAATAGAAAACAGTAGTGCCAGTGGGAGGGTGTTTAAAATTACACACTAAGTGTGTGTTGTTGTTGTTAAGAGTCATCTTTTCTATGTTTTTAACATAGTCTGTTGGTTTTGCCCCATGGATTGACTGGACATAGTTGAATGAAAGTTCTTTGTAGATAATATATGAAAGTCAGTAAAGATGGCTAAGTAGTTAAGGGTACATATTGGTATTACAGAAGGCCAAAGCTCAACTTCTAGTACCTAGGCCAATCAGCTTAGGAACACCTGTAATTCCAGTTCCATGGAATCATAGGACCTCTTCTGGCCTCTATGGGGACTGCACTCATGTGTGTAAACCCATATGCACACACATACATACACATAAACGTTCAACAAAATAGTATTTGAGTATAAGTTCCAGTAGCATGGTTGGTCATCCAAGCCAGATGTGGTTGGCAACACATTGCTAGAAAGTACTCTAAAGACTGAATGTTGTTCCTAGTGAGACCTGTAAAATGGATAGTTTTGGATATTAGATTAATATTTTAAAAATGGTAAATTGCAATATCTCCTAGCACAATTGAAAAGCAGCCTTGTGGCTTTAGTGTTCTGTTTAGTTTGTACCTCTGAGAGTCATGCAATGAACACATGAGGTTACATCTGGTTCTGTAGCTGCCTTGTATTGACTGGCATTCTTTTTTTTTTTTTTTATTATTAATTTATTCTTGTTACATCTCAATGTTTATCCCATCCCTTGTATCCCCCCCATTTTCCCATTATTCCCCTCCCCTATGACTGTTCCTGAGGGGGATTACGTCCCCCTATATATTCTCATAGGGTATCAAGTCTCTTCTTGGCTACTTGCTGTCCTTCCTCTGAGTGCCACCAGGTCTCCCCCTCCAGGGGACATGGTCAAATGTGAGGCACCAGAGTACGTGAGAAAGTCGTATCACACTCTCCACTCAACTGTGGAGAATATTCTGACCATTGGCTAGATCTGGGAAGGGGTTTAAAGTTTACCTCCTGTATTGTCCTTGGCTGGTGCCTTAGTTTGAGCTGGACCCCTGGGCCCAAATCTGCCTATCATATTGTTCTACTTGTAGATTTCTAGGACCCTCTGGATCCTTTTATTTTGCTGTTCTCCCATGCGTCTCTCATTTAGAGTCCCAATAGGATGCCTTCCCCTCTGTCCCAGTTGACTGGCATTCTTAAGCACACTTAGGGTTGATATGAATAGTGATTGTCATGGGCTTTGAAATTTTATTTTTGAGATGTTTCAAGCTAAACAATGTCTCCAAAATAAAACTATTTGTAGGCACGGTGAAAGAGAAGACATATTTTTTCACTTGCTAGAGTACCTAATATGTTGGTGAACACTTAGTTAGGGTTACCATTGCCATAATGCAACACCATGACCAAAAGCAGCTTGGGGAGGGAAGGGGCTCTTTGGCTAACACTTCCACATCATAGTCCATCATTGAAGGAAGTCAGAACAGGAATCTGGAAGCAGAAGCTGATGCAGAGGTCATGGCATAGTGCTGCTTACTGGCTTGCTCCTAAGGGCTTGCTGAGCTTGTTTTCTTATAGAACCTCGGACTAGCCTGAGGGTAGCCCCATTCACAATTGGTTGAGTCCTCCTGCATCAATCACTAATAAAGGAAATGCTCTATTGGCTTGTGTAGAACCTGATCCTATGGACACATTTTCTTAACCAAGGTTACCTCCACTCTTCTGATTATAGCTTGTGTCATTTTGACATAAGACTAGCAGGCACACCAATAAAAATGCTTAATATGAAATATAAAGAACTCATAAAGGGGCACTTGAATTTTTGAACAGATTGGTGGTACAATGCTGTATGTGACCTATTACTTTACAGTGTCAATTGACTGTCTATGATTAGAGAAAAGGAAGTGCTTGAGAGGAAAATAAATGCTCATGATTTGAGAGTGTCTATGGAGACTATATTATTGTACCCTGGATGGCTTTGGGCTCCAGTTCTGTTCTGCATTCCATCCCTGTTTATTTTGAAGGACAAAAATAGCTCCTTTCCTCCCTGTGTCTATAAAAGGACTGCTTCTATGGCAAAGGCTGCAGAGCTAAAGAGAGTCGTTGTAATAAGATTTATTTATTTATTTACTTTTTTGTTTTGTGTTTTGAAACAGGGTTTCTTTTGTAGTCTGGCTGTACTGAACTTGCTTTGTAGACCAGACTGGCCTCGAACTCACAGAGATCCACCTGGTGCTAATAAACTGAATTCCTGGATCCTAACTGCCTTGCATAAGGACTATGATGAAGTGGGGATCTTTTTCTTCTGCACATGGCAGAGACTAAGCCATGCTCTATCTTCAGCAGAAACTGGGTAGCAGAAACAGGAAACTGTGGATGCTGAGGAAGCATAAGACAAATCCTTCTCAATTCCACCAATTTTGTGTGTTGGTTGGCACTTCCTTAGCAGTCTAACTAAAAACAAAAACAACAACAACAACAACAAAAACCAAACCAAAACAAAACAAAGCAAATAAAAACCAAGATCTTAGAGTGCAACCCAGGCTGGCCTTGAACTCAGTACCCTCCTGCTTTAGTCTCTCATGTGCCTGGATTATAGGCATGTATTGTCACAATGAATTTAATATATGATATTTAATAATTCATAAACACAGATAGAAAAAATAAAACAAGCATCCAACTAACATATACTATAAAATTGGTAATGCATGTGCAGTAAATAAATATCAAAGGAGGAATTCAAAGGGGAATTTAAGAAGGATTTTGTGATAACTTTTTGAGGGTTGGCAATGTCACGACATACTTTGTCAAGCCAAGGGGTGTCAGAGGAACCATCAGATTTATAAACGATGTTGAAAAGTTAAGTTTTGGATATTGAGAACTACACTTGCATCACATGACCCTGCAGTGATGTCATCCGTTCTCCAGCGATGCAGATGCACAGTTTGATATCTATTGTGAACCTTTTGGTCGAGAACAGAGAACTGGCGGTTTTACATATTCTCCACCTCCCTCAGTGTGTCCCTTCCAACTTCTGATGCAGCTTCCTGAGCTGGGATCCACCCGCATATCTCAGAACAAGAGATGACTCTACGTAGCAAAGTGAAGGCTGGTACTTGGAGGATGCCTTAGATTTGTGTGTGTGTGTGTGTGTGTGTGCGTGTGTGCGCGAGCGCACGCATGCACCTTTGCATGCGTGTGCCCATGGACCCTTGTAAATGGATAGACAGGGTTTCTCTGTGTAGCCTTGGCCATTCTGGACTCACTTTGCAGACCAGGCTGGCCTCGAACTCACAGCGATCCGCCTGCCTCTGCCTCCCGAGTGCTAGGATTAAAGGCATGCACATCTTAACTGCTGTCATATGTTATTCCTAGAGAGCAAGTGAGACTTCTCCCCCCATACCCTCCGCCATGCCTTTGGGGTGATTTGAGAGCTACTTAGAGCACAATATTATATTCTTGGAGAACGTGTCCAAAGGGACTTTTGACTCCATTTAAGCATTTAATACTTTATGAAATAACTTTGTCTTCTTTAATAACTCTGTCACTTGATCTGAACTTTATTCAATTCTGCACTTACTGAATGAGATCTGTGCTTTTTTATTATGTCAAGAAGTGGAAATATAAATAGTAAGAAGGTAAGATGCCTTCACTGTGTGCTGGGTTAGCAGTCCCTACAGTTTCTTACATCACACTAGGCTAGATTCTAAGGACGAGATGCGCCACAGACCTTTGTGGATATTACATTTGAGTGGTGCCATTTAGTCGTAAACATTGAGCAGACACCGAGCAAGCCGTGGAAATCTGAAGCAAATAATGGTAAACCAGTGCAGCAGCTACTGCCCACAGTCAATGTTACTGCTGCTCCCAGAATGAATAAATAGTTCTTTGATTCTTTGGTTTACTCACGCTTGGCTCCTACCAGCTTTGTAGAAGTGTCTGATCAAATGGCTCTTTCAGGTCTATAACATTCTACATAGCCAGCTCTGGCTTTCAGGAGGATAGCCAGCCTGGGAATGGGGCACAAAAGGTCTTGTGTTTAGGAAGCAAGTAGATTCTCCAAACTTTCTGAATTGGAATATACAATGAAGCAGGCCAATATGCCATTGTTAGGAGAACAGTTAGGGTGACATCATCTATTGTTCCCCAGCTATGCAGCTGTGAATGCTGAGATATAGTGTCACTTATTGGCAGAAACATAGAAATAGGATCAGTTGGGCTAGGGAATGGGTCTTCTGTTTTTTTTTTTTGTTTTTGTTTTTTTTTAAGATATTTTTATTTTATGGGTACAAGTGTTTTGCCTGCGTGCACGTGTGCACATCACATGTGTGCAGTGCCTGCGGGGACCAAAAGTGTGCATTGGATGCTCCTGAATCTGGAATTACAAGTGGTTGGGAGCAGCTATGTGGGTTTTAGAAACCCAGCCTGGGACCTCTGTAAGAGCAGCAGGTGGTTTAACCACTGAGTCGGTCTCCAGCCCCGTGTTTAACTAAAGGCACGTCCATATAAAATTAGAGGTGTTTCGTATCTTATCTTCAGTCTTGAGGTTTGTTTATTTTCTGGTCCTTCCTCATTCACATTTTCTGCAGATCTTTTCATGCGTGGAGCCAGCTCCTACCTGCTTCTCTAAGCGAGGCATCTCAGAGTTGTGAGCGATGGCCACTTCTTTTTTGATCATCAAGTCTGACTGCTGTGTTACATTAGCAGCCTCCCTCTCTCTCCCTCCCTCTCTCATCTCTCTCTCTCTCTCTCTCTCCCTCTCTCGTCTCTCTCTGTCTCTCGCTCTCTGTCTCTCTGTGTCTGTGTCTGTCTGACTGTCTGTCTGTCTGTCTGTCTCTCTCTCTCTCTCTCTCTCTCTCTCTCTCTGTGTGTGTGTGTGTGTGTGTGTGTGTGTGTGTAAGATGCTGCCCATGGCCAAACTCTCATTTTCCCTTTTATGAACTTTTCAGATATCTTCCTCACACTGTTTCTGCCGCCCCCACTACACGGCTGGAGTAGGCTATGTGAAGTCCCCCCAGTGGCTCTGCATTGCCATTGAAGGGAGATTCAAGGGTGATTTTCAGCATGGTGCTTCCAGGGAAAACACCATGGACCTAGTGAATGCATTAGGGCATTTTCATTCCTACTGATTGCTTCAAAGGGCTGGCCCATGATAAATGTGTGTTAACGCATGGTGATGTTAATTGTCATGTCTTCGGTGTGGGGGGGAGCACAGGTGCTCACTCTAAAGAAGAGTGCTGGCTGCCATGTCCTCCTTCCTCTTAGGGGTATCTGACTTGATTATTTTTCCCATGATGTTCTGAATACCCTTTTCTCATATGCATCGGTTTCTAAGCAACGTATGTGTGTGTACGATTTGTGTCATTTTGGGGAGACTGTTTTCTAAAATTTGACCTTTTTATATGATTCTCCACCCATTTCATTTCTTTTCATTGGTATATAGCATTTCACAACATGAGTGTGCCACAGTGTTTTTATCCTCTCATTCTGATGCTGATCTGTTTCTTCTTCCTCTACACTTATCCCCCCGGCCCTCAGCAATTTGAGCCTCTGTGACCTTTCAGATCAAGGTCCCTTACCTCTGGACCAACACTAGTGTAATGTGTGTTATTAAACTTGACAGTCACTGTGGGTCTTCATATTTAATGATTTTGGTGCATTTGTTATCCAGAAAATGAACGCATTGGTCAGTGTGGTAGCTAGCTTGGGGTCGAGAGGTGTGAAACCTTCCTAGGTTAGCTGACTTCAGCTCACTCAGCTTTAGCAAGTGAAGAGCTTTATAGGATTATTTTTCCCTAGCTGCTGAACTAAAGCACTTTTTTTTGGCCAGTGATGTCTCCTCCACTCATTGCTTAGCCAGGGGATTTCCAAGTTAGCCATATGGCCGAGTTTCAGAAGATCCATTTAAAGGAAATGGACTCCAGTATGGCATGACCTGCTACTTCCCACCGTTGGCCTTATAGTCTGGCTTCATTCTGCATCAGAGACATGGGAGAAGGCTGCCCACTTTAGAGGTCTTATCACCAAACTGCAGATTTTCTAGGTCTGTGACTGGCTTGAGAACATCTGTTCCTGAGAGGTGTGCAGGTTGTGTTGAGGCTGCAGATATTCCGAGAATCACTTTCCAGCCTGTATCAGGTACTTTTCCATTGTTATTATGGAGCACAAGGGAGAAAGGGTTTATTTTGCCTTATGGTTCCAGAAAGGTAGAGTCTAGCATGGTGGAGACAGCAAGGCAACAGCCATAGTCAGCATTAAACATTTTAAATGCATAGTTCACTTTTTAAAAATAGGTAAAATTAGGCCTGGAGAGATGGCTAGGCTCACAACCAAAAATATAAAAATAGGTAAAATTGAAACCTATCCAAACCTCTTAGAGGAAATGGGACATCGTTCTCTTAAGGTTTCTTTAAGCTGATTTAGGATGAATAATATCTTTGAAGGGGCCATCCAATATGAGGGAAATGGTTAAGTAAAGCAAGGATAGCATTTGTGGTCCATTTTCCAAATGTTGCGAAATTCTAGGCTTATTAGGAGCCCTGGGACAATCTGAAGTGCTGGACCATTTGGGATCAGAAGCTTTCTACAATGCTGTCCTGGAAGCTGTCCTGTTCTGATGGGTGACAGCAACTAAGGTGCCTGGGGCTGGAACATGGAGGGTGCAGGATGTCAGTGTCCAGCATGCTGAGAGGAATGAATCCTGTCAGGTCTGATCCAGGGTCAGCGTCCAGTTCTTTTGTTATGAAAACACAATTTCTCACAAGCATTATACAGTTCTGACATTGTGATGGTGTGAGATGTGCAGGATGCACAGAGCAATTAAGGCTGGTTCTCTGCTCATTGTATGAGCCTGCAGAAGTAAGACATCTGCAAATCTTCCTTCATGCTATACTAAGAATGGCCTCTAATTATAAGTCACAGAGAATCTGTGACCAACATGAAGCCTTGTCTATGCATAGACCTTCGTATCTCAGCCAGTCTCAGAGCTACTCCCAGGTAGTGGGATTAGCACTGTTAGTTACCTGCTTGTCCTGCAGTTTTAATTCTTTACATCCTGATTGAATCCCGCTCTCTCATCCCCTCCAGATCCCATCCCCTCCCTCATCCCCTTTCCCTCCCTACCCTAATGCTTAGAAAGGGGAGGGGAGCTCTCCTCCCCTAACATTTAACCTCAGTTTATCTAGTGTTCTCTGTACTACCTGTAACCTCTTCCTTTGTGGCCTGACAAGGCCACCCCACCAGGGTGGAAGTGAACAACATTAGGAGGCCCAAATCTATGTCAGAAGTAGTCCCTACTCCCCATATTGTGGGACCCACAGGGAGACTGTGCTGCCTATCAACTACATCTGAGCAGGAGATCTAGGTCCACATCCCCTATGGACCTTGGTTGGCACAGCAGTCTCTGTATTGTAATGTGGTTAACCTGAATTAAAGTGGCTAACATCTGTTTACTCTCTTGGTCTACAGATGCTTATTTTCATTAGGAGTTGGTTATAAATTGTTGTTGGACTTTTACAGAGAGAAAACTAGGTTTGACTCGGACATCTCTTTTCCTTTATCTTTCTTTTGTAGGTAAGGAGGTAGGAGCTGAAAAGAAAGAAAAGGGATATAGAAATATAGAGGGAGGATAGAACAAAAGGTAGATTATTGATCTACTCCTCATCTCAAGGCCCAAATTGTTACTCACAAATAAGGTTATTTTTTAATTCGATGATATTGAATTTTGTATATTGATGGATTCATGGTCGTGTCAAAAATTACTCTAATTTTATTACAAGAATATATATTCTAGGTCTAATAGATAGCTATGATTCTATAGATACATAAGGTAAAATAGTTAAATAAGGTCTTCAAAAGCCTCAGGACCTACAGAATATGGCATTTAAAGATTTTTTTTTATTATTCTAAAGATTCTTTGACAACAAAACAAGTTAACTCCTGACAACACCCAACTGACCTCAAAGAAGATGATGAGCATCAAAGAATCTCCTTATGGAGTTGGCTTCAAATGTGTCAAACCAGGCACTGGGCAAAATGCCCTCGTTTCTGCCACAGACAGAATTCTGCCTAATAAGGGAAATTTAGATGCAGGCAGAATAGATGGCTGAACTCTTCCAAGCAGGGTAAACAAGTCCTCAATAGTTCCTGCCTCGCATATATGTCTGTCAGATATACTGTGCCAGAAGGCTGAAGATGATGCTCCAATGTTATAGAGAGTGTTGGGTGACTGTCTTGCTCATTTTTTCATTTTAGAAGCTGCTAATCTGCACTTCTGGTTCACTCATGTATTTAAGTTTTATTCCTTCTCTAATCTCTGATGAGGTTGAAGATCAGATACTTTAGTCTTTCAATTAAGCTTAGTAGGTTAGGGGTTAAGATGTTTTTAAATCAAGATAGATGTTTTAAGTTAAAAGAGATAAGATGTGATAGATATTGATCTTCATTCAGAAATTTAGACCTAACAAGATAGGAAAGATGTTTACTTCAAGTTTGCCAAGTAGAAATAGCCAAATCATTATGAATGCAACATTTATGTAGTTCCTGACTGTCTTGTGGTTCTTCCTGCTGTATGTAGTTTATTTTATTCATGTGTAATAATATAAATGTATACGTTAAAAAGAAACATAATAAAAAATAGGTAAAATTGACTCCTACCTTTCTCCCAGCCACAGTAGACCAGCAGGCTCTGTATGCACTGAATACAGTGTTCTGGGGGCTTAACCTGGTAATGCTGTATTATATAAACTGTCATATATTTTAATTTAAATATGAGAATTGTGTGATGTAAATGATAGGAATTTGCTTCTCACAATTCCATGGCCCTATTTACTCTTAAAACGATTGCAAAGTCAGTTTTTAAAAACTAATTGTATTAGTCAATATGTGTTTCTATGACAAAATACCAAACATTGGATCATGTGTGGGTAGTAAAAACCTATTTCTCAGAGTGTTGACATAATAGCATACACAATTGTGGACTGAGGGATGTGATGCACTCTATGCTTTCGAGGTAGCATCTTGTTGCTGTGTTCTCACATGGCATAAGAGAGAAAGGCAAAGGGGACCCCCACATGACACGAAGCTCTGTGCATGAGAGAAACCTTTGTGATGTATTCACCGCCTCCAGCCCATCCACTTAGTAACCGGTGTCTCCTGAACATTTCCAGGTTCTAGTTCTGAGAAAGACTCAGCAAGGAAGACTAAAGAAACCCTTTCTTTGGGGGAACTCACCTACATGGGTGGTTTTGATGGGATACAAATAAAGGTGTCCAAGGTAGGTCAGCAGAGGGAGAAATGACTCACATGTGATCAAAGGCCAATGTGGTCATTCGCCTAGATTTTAAGTGATTGGTGGGGGGTCGACAAGAAGAGCTAGGAGGAGCTCTCAGACTTAGGTGCTTTGGCTTGTTTTGGGCTTTTGGTGAGAACCCACTGGCTTTAAGTATTACCCAGGCAAATAAAACATACCTCCAGCATAGGGTGAGCAGACCTCAGTAGCTTAGCTGCATGGTGTTATAAGCGTGTTTTCTCAAGTTCCTTGCCTGAAATACAGTGAATTAATTAGAATGGGGAGGATACAGCCAAGACCACCTCAGTGTTTACTGGGTACACCCACTAACTCACGAATGGGGTGGAGCAGAGCCTATGTGTGCCTAGGATCATTTTAGACACTTGAAATTCCTGTTCCTGTGTGACTGGGAGAAACATGTTTATTCTGTACTATAAATTAAGTTGTTGTGGGTTTTTTTTGTTTTTGTTTTTTTTTTTAATAACTTACATTCAGAAATTAACAGGGCTGTTTTAGGACTCCCAAAAGCATTGTGTTCAAACTCTTCCTGACTTGTCACCTCCTTCTAATGGGGTGGTGAGGTGTCACTGTAAATGGGGCCTTTGTTTACTCCAGTGACAGGTGTCAGTCACGAAACCCCAAACTCAATCTACTCCCTGAAGTATCCGAGAGCTTCTGAACAGAACCGAACTGAACCTGTGGCCATTCCTTCCTTCCCTTGCACAGTGACCTGGTCCACTTCCAGTGTGGAACTGGATGCTGGGAGATCAGTTCAGAGATGTTTACTGTGAGTTCCCTGTTTGGTTCGAAGTTTGTGAATTTCCAGAAGACAGCCTGTCTTACTGAGTACCAAATTAGCCTTGCAAGCTCCTTATAAGTCCATGTGCTGTTAGTGTGATGGCTAAAAATAGTGGAGCTGGATGGATGAGATATCCACCTAAGCAGAACCAAATCAAAGCTCTTGGTTTTTAACTTGGAGCCATAGCTTCTATACCCAGATGTTGTGGGAAAACGAACTGACATTCAAAGCTTGCTAACATTACTTGCTTTAAATGTGTATCACATTGCCTATCCATTGTAGGTCTCTAACAAAGAATAAGTTTATATATATATGTATATGTATATGTATATGTATATATACATAATCATACTGGAGACTGATTTGTATTAAAAATGATACCTGAGAATAAACAAAGCTGTGAGTGTCCTATAATGATGTCTTATTGTTAATAATCAGTATCGGGGGTGATGGCTGAATGAGTCTACTTTAATGTCACAGGGTTTCTGAAAACCCTGATAGTGTGGTGAAAGTTCTTGTGTCATCTCTTAGTTTAGCATAATAGTCTAATGTCTTTTCCATTATGATTAGAGACATTTTATGAGAGCCCAAAGATGAAAGAACTCTGAGAGTTGAGAGTGTGAACTTGTCACTGTAGTCAAGACTCGGTGCATACACTTGCACTGTAGACCCTGCACTATGGATACTGCACTGAGGACACTGCACTCCTGACGCTGCAACGCTGATGCTATACTGCTGACACTGCACTGCAGACCCTAGATCGCAGACACTGCACCACAAACAGTGCACCGCAGACCCTGGATCGCAGACACTGCACCACAAACAGTGCACCGCAGACACTGCACCACAAACAGTACACCGCAGACCCTGGATCGCAGACACTGCACCACAAACAGTGCACCGCAGACACTGCACCACAAACAGTGCACCGCAGACCCTGGATCGCAGACACTGTACCACAAACAGTGCACTGCAGACCCTGGATCGCAGACACTGCACCACAAACAGTGCACCGCAGACCCTGGATCGCAGACACTGTACCACAGACAGTGCACCACTGACCCTGGATCGCAGACACTGCACCACAAACAGTGCACCGCAGACACTGCACCACAAACAGTACACCGCAGACCCTGGATCACAGACACTGCACCACAAACAGTGCACCGCAGACACTGCACCACAAACAGTACACCGCAGACCCTGGATCGCAGACACTGCACCACAAACAGTGCACCGCAGACACTGCACCACAAACAGTGCACCGCAGACCCTGGATCGCAGACACTGTACCACAGACAGTGCACCACTGACCCTGCGCTGCTGACACTGCACCACAGACACTGCACCGCTGACACTGCCCCCTAGATGTCGCACTGCTGACACTGCACCGCAGACCCTGGATTGTAGACAGTGCACCGCATGGACACTGTAGATACTGCACAGCCAACACTGCAGATGTCCCCAGATCATACCGAGGGTGCTGTTGGGATGTGGCTGAATCAGGATAGTTTATTCCTTAAGAGAATAAACTCTTAAAGAGTGTGTCCCTCTAAGTGCTTAAGTAAGATTTTTTTTTTTTTTGTAATGACCCTATTTTGGGCCATTCAATTTTGTTCCTCTATCTTAGGACATGGCTCAGTCTGCTTCATGAAGCCATTCCTCTCTACAGGCCCCTACTATCATGGCTTCATGTTAAAAGCATCATCCCAGTAACAGGTGCAGCACTGGATTAAAGATTGTATGGGCTTCTGGGTCAGGGACTCTGGCTTTGATACATTTCATTTCAGTCTCCACTTCACCTCTTTCTTTGTAAAGAGACAAATTTATTTGCCCTTTTTGAACTTAGTTATCTTTTCTTTAACATGAGGATGAAAGTCTTCTCCTACTCAGGCTTGATAAAAAGCAGTATATTATAAATCTCCAGATTCTCAATGTTCAGTGGATTTTACATATTGTTTTTATTACTGTGCGTCATTTGTATATGTAAATGATCTATGATTTAAAACAAAAACAAGTCTCTCTATTTAGACTACACACTTTTCAGGCTAGAAGGCCACAATTTGTCATTTTGCACATGGGTTAGTAATAGATCCACACAACTGTTTTGATGGAATATATTGACTTTTGTTACTATGTGCTGTCTCACAAACATGGTAGTGGCGTGAGAAATACTATGAAGCTGTGTTTTAAATAACTTTTTTTTTAAACCTCTCCAGGTAGCTTCCCAACCTCAAACTTGTGTTGTGAAATCTGAGACTTTGACCCAGATAATATGATAGGATCTTCCTGTGATTTGGGGACATATCCTACTTAGATGATCACAGGACTCCCAGACTTACTGAGAACTTGGTACTGTACACACACGTCTTGCTTGCTTGGCATAGGTGACCATGCCATCTCTGCCTCAAGAAGGGGGTAAGTGGATTGGCTGAACCATACTTCAGGCTATCAGTGTGTTTAGAATATATATTTGAGCCTTGAAAGTGTCACTGTTCATAGCTTTACCTTGCTGGGGGGGCGGGGGCAGCACGTCTGTTTCAGGTCACAATGTTTTTATTTTAGTGACAACTGTTTAATCTTTCTTTTAAAAGTTCTTCCGGGGTCCTCCCCCTTGGATCTGAGTACAGAGTTGCCGTATCAATGCGCAATGAAAAGGAAAGTCAGAAAAAAGAAAAAGAAGGGAGTGATCACTGCGAATGTTTCTGGGACAAAGTTTGAAATTGGTGAGTTTCTTCAGAATCCCACACATTTGTAGTTGTGGGTGGCGTTTAACACAGTGTAGAGTTCTGGAGAGACAGCTATCTTTATGTAATGGAATTTTTAAATTGCTTCTATAAAATTTCTGACAGGTTAGAAGAATTCTTTTCCTGTGCACTGGAGGTTGATCTGCCTTTAAAAGGTGCTAATTGATGTCTAAATTTTCATTTCAAACAGAAAACTTGCATTCAATTAGCTTAGCTGAGAAAACGTGTAGCTCCGATATCCAACGTCGGATTTTTCTGTAATGTTCAAAATAATCAGCTATCTGAGGCTTTGAAGTACATCATAAAGAAGGTTAATATCTGCCTGATTTTATAAAGATTTGTGGACACAGAGTATATCTTTTCAACCATTCTTATGTCATCTGAAAGTGTCCAGCCTCACTGGTGTGTGCACACACGCGAAGATCCCGGACTTAAGTAGCCAGCTGAGCTGCCCCCAGCACGGCCAGGAGCTCGCCTTGTCTTATTATCAGGGTCTCACCAGTTATGGCGGAAGCTCAGAAGGTGTGTCTCCGTTTCTCATGACAGTGGAGAGTGGTCCTTTCCTCGGCTCCTGTGTGTGCACTCCACGACGCAAGATCTCAGGGAAACACCAAGCTTCATCCCACTGCTCTGACAAAGCAGCTCCCTGACCTCGGGGCCTCTTCACGTGTCCCCTCTTCACGTGTCCCCATAGTCCAAGCATCGATGCAAAGAAAGTCAGTTCTTCCCCCAGCAAATTGCCAAGGGACCCTAAGGTTTGGGACCACTTGTGCCTGGGTATCAGTTTCACACCGGAGATACGTCAGCCAGACAATTCACACCAGTTCTCCTATTTTAGTGGAGCATGGTATAAAGAAAACAGTCGAAAACAGAGTGTGGAGGCCTTGCCACGTAGATAGGTCTTCTTTTAGGACTCAGAGTTCACTGGAACACAAAGGTTACCCCGACTATATGCTCATCTTGGTTTTAAACTCAAAATTTAGTGAAAGAAAAAATGCCAATATATTAACTGTAACATCTAGATTAAAGAGGATGACTGTAGTCTGTGCTTAAAAGGACACCCTGAAGGGATTTTTTTTCCCAGTGGGATCACAGGATTGGGAGCAGTAGAGCGCCTGTCCCTGAGGAGTCGCCCCTGTGAACTCGGTTTCACTGCTCCATCCTCTGAGTAAACAGAGCCGACTTGGTTATGTGCTAAAAGTAACTTCAACTGCAAAGGCAGAAGGTGCACAGGAGATCTGATGGTCAAGGATATTTTTACCTTTCCAATTTTATACTTAGTTCCGGGTCATGGAAGAGCCATGGGGCGGGGGTGACCGCCCCTGTGTAGTTACCTCAGTGTCTGTGTTTTCACTGTGCCAAAGTCACTTTCTAAGCCGTCTGCAAGTGCTGTGTTTTCGGTAAATCGGACAGCATTATAACTAAGGCTTTTGTGCAACCTAATTTAGTTCTCAGCTGTTGTGAATAATCTGGTGCTAGGTAAAATGCCGCCACTAATAATGAGCTTAACCTGTAAGGAGTGGACACTCTATAGCTAGAACGCTGTGGATGCAGGCACACACATTTCCACTATGAGTGTCTTCACAGTGTTTTAGCTCTGGCTTAATTTAATCATTTCCTTTCAGTTCGTTTAGTAATCGATGAGATGGGATTTATGAAAACTCCAGATGAAGATGAGACGAGCAACCTTATCTGGTGTGACGCTGCCGTTCAGCAGGAGAAGATAACTGAACTGCAGAACTACCAGGTGGGAACCAGTCACCAGCAGTTATCAGGGGTGGGGGTGGGGGTGGCACACCAGTTCCACCTCAGGTTTTCTTTTATTTCCCTCCTGAGTTACCTGGAAAGCCTGTCTCGTTGCTAGCCAGTTGTGATGACTCTTTGCGTGAAGCCTGCATCATTTCCAAACGCAGTCATTTCCAAACCTTTAGCCTTTTTCTTTAAAGAAGTATCAATAGGAAGAAATTCTGTCTTGGATGATGCTTTGAGTGACACACACTCTAAGATGGAATGGACTGTGTCTTGACATACAGAGACTTGTAGCATCAGCTCAATGCACTCCTACCTTTAAGTCTATAGTGCAATGCAAACATGTTTAGAAGAAATGGAAAGCAGGTAGAAAAGCCTTCAGGGAATCTGAAACAACTGACATTTGCTACCCTTTCCTCTCTCTCTTCCTACTTGCCTCCCGGCTCTCTCTTTCCCCTTTCCCTCCTCCTCCCTTCTCCTGCCCCTCCTCACCATCCCCTCCTCCTCCTTATAACTTAGAATCAGAGGATGAATGGTAGACCAGATGGAGAAAATATCTTAAGTCCCGTGTTATCACTGTCTGCGTTTGTGTCTAGTATTCCAAAAGCAGTTTGGATATTGAATTGTCACGTATCCAACACAGCACACTAGAAACTTACTATCTTTGTAAGGTCATTCCCAGATTTCTTCAAATTTTACCTTTTTATTCTCTATTATATCCTTTAATTTCACAATGTTAACGGTTTAATTTTAAATCCTGTATATTCATAATTTACAATTTATTAGAACATAAATCTCAAGGGATGTATTTAACCGTGTTACAGTATAAAATAGTATATTGATTGATTCTATATATGTTAATATTTGCCTTTTTATTTTTCAGAGAATCAACCATTTTCCAGGAATGGGGGAGATCTGTAGGAAGGATTTCTTAGCAAGAAATATGACGAAGTAATCTTCATTTTCTTGTAATAGAGGAGGCCTGAGCCAACCTTATACTGTGCCTATGGTGGTATTCTTTTGTGTGTGGTTGTATTCAGTTGAGTGCTAGTCAGATGGGAGAGACACTCAGAGCTAGAGTGGTCTTGATGCTTCCCTGGTTCTGGTCTTTAACTGTGCACAGGAGGTAACTGAGGCCCAGAGAGATGACTGGCTGTCTTGCACAAAGTCAAACAAACAGCTCACAGTGGAGCTGGGCACCCACTAGTGCTCACCATGGAGCTGGGTACTCACTAGTGCTCACCGTGGAGCTGGGCACCCACTAGTGCTCACCATGGAGCTGGGTACTCACTAGTGCTCACCGTGGAGCTGGGCACCCACTAGTGCTCACAGTGGAGCTGGGCACCCACTAGTGCTCAGAAGCTCAGGATCCCTTTATTATTACAACTTGATGACTCTATAGAAAAAAAATGATAGACATTTGTTCAGCTTTTTTTAAACCTTATGAGAAGTAATTTGTTGTGTTATATGCTGTATGTGTGTTTAATGGCTATTAAAATTCCATATATCATTTTCTATAACTAGAGATTAAACATTGATATTATTCATGTGGATATTTATAATTGTACATCTATTTATACAGTAATTTTATACTATCTTATACTGCAAAAACCAAAAAAGCTAATAGTTTTAAGTATTTGTGAGATACATCAGATATGTATTCACATCTATAAATGAGAGGTACCACATGGTTAGTTTTAAAGATTATTGTTCTAATTAAAGTCTTAACTCAGCCAAATTTCATGTAATTGTTAAATATAATAAACACACGTAAAGGTGTTGAAATGAAAACTACAACACTAGCACTAATTTTATTTAAAAAAAAAATCAAAACATCAAAGCAGTCACTATTGTTCCTCTTTTGAATTGAGATAAGAAACATTGAGCAAATGCAGTTGGAAATCATATTATTTCCTGTCTCATAGTGGTAATGTCATATTTGTGTACATGCATATGAAAGCGAGCTGGAGAAAGGGTGGGGGAGAGAGGGGAGGGAGGGAGAGGAGGACACAGGTGCACTACAATGTGTACATATTCCTGTGTGTCGGTGCATGCTCCTGGAGGCCAGAGCAGGAAGTTGTGTGTCCTGCTCTATCACTGTCTGCCTCATTTCCTACAGATAAGTTCTCTCACTGAGCCTGGAGATATGTTA
Source organism: Acomys russatus (assembly GCF_903995435.1). NCBI lineage: Eukaryota > Metazoa > Chordata > Mammalia > Rodentia > Muridae > Acomys > Acomys russatus. The sequence continues at coordinate 47,597,714 of NC_067159.1, forward strand.
GTGGATAGTCCCAGGGATCCTCCTGCCTCCACTTCCCCATCATTCTAGGCTCTAAGTGCGTACATTGGTGCACTTCAATATTTACTTAGGTTCTGGGCATTTGAAGTCATGTTCACATGCTTGCTCAGTGATCACTCTTATCTGCTGACTTATCACCCCAGCTCAATATCACTTAAACACACACATACACACTACACACACACCACACACACTACACATATACACACATACAACATACATAGCACACACTGCACACATCACATATACACACTGCACACTATATTATACACACACACATATACACACCACACATAACACACATATACATACATACTACACACACACTGCACACATATCACATACACACACCACACACACATATCACACACCTACCATACACACACACACATGCACACAACACACACAGCACACACAACACGCACAACACAGCACAAACACTAGGAATATCTTTGGGAAAGTCCTTGACATGTGTTAGCCATGAGGATATCTAGCTATTTCACCAATTATTGATGTTTTGTGCATTCTTCGCTCAGATGTTAGCTTTGCTTTGTGCATTCTGTCTGCTGTGATTCAATTTTGAGTAACCTTATTTGCAGACTATATTCATCTATAAGAGATCACTACACATTTAGAAGAAGAAAGTTGTCTCTTTTGAAAATATTTTCTTAAGGCCCAGAAAAATGCTGTTAGGATTATTGGCTGCTCTGCCAGAGGGACCCAGGCTTGAGTCCCAGCACCTCTGTGACAGCTCACAGCTGTTTGTCACTCCAGTTCCAGGGGATGGGACGCAGGCTATTAGGCACCAGGCACACACATGGTGCACAGACGAAACACACGGATATATTTAGTTTTTAAAAGTTTAAGAAGAAAACACTACCTTTAATAATATTTAAAAACCGTTATTTTCCATTTTATTGGGAATTGACCAATAAGTATAAAGCACTTAATATTTTCAATCAATTAAAAAAAAAACATTTTTTTCTAGGCCCTAGTAGCATAAACTTGTAATCCCAGCTGCTTAGGAAGATGAGACAGGAGAATTCCAAGTTCAAGGCCTGTGTGGGAGACTAATGAGTCCCATTTAAAAATAAAAACTACAAGGAAAGCGCTGGGTTCTGCTCCGTGGTGCAGCACTTCCCTCACATGCGTCAGGCCTTAGCATCAGTCTCCATTCACTTCCTCCCAAACAATCATCTTATACTCAGCATTGTCATCAAATTATGGACTGCAATAGGCAGCGTAATTCTAGCAAAGGCAACGCTATCAAAGGATGTCTCTGGCTGCCCAGTCACATAAATTGATGGTTCGTCCAAATAAAACTTCTGTGGACTCAGAGACTTCGTGTGGTTGTCTCAGAAAAGTGGCTAAACTCTAAAGCAGTGGCATAGAAAGAAGAAGGGAACCACTGTCTATAGTGACTTGGGGACTGAAACACCAAGAATCAGGGCACTGTAAGTAGTGTGCTTCCTGATACATCTGTGAGATGTAGTGACTGACACTTGCCTGCCCTTTAAGTCTTCAGTCTCTTCCCACATTGTCTTGTAAGCAGAGGCTGTCTGTAAATTCGCTGGACGCAGAGGCCATGCCAGTTCACCTTGCTTCACCAGTGCCCAGCATAGTATAAAATTAAATAAGTTTTCATTGTATTAGGACATGAGTCAGTATGTAGCAGGTCGAAAATTCTTGTCTCTTTATGTTGTCGATATCTCATTTGGGCGATTGTCCAGTACACAGACATTTTCAGATTAAAGCAATAAATAAAGGAATAAATGAAAAAAAAAAAGGAACTTAAGTCTGCATAGTACAAATCTTACAAAAACAAGGTTTATTAAGTGTGAATGGAATCTGTGTTTCCTCTTGCCTCTGATTTACAGAATGATGAGGTCTCGGCCTCTGGATTATACATTTGTTCCTCGAACATGGATTTTCCCTTCTGAGTATACTCAATTCCAAAACTATGTGAAAGAATTGAAGAAAAAACGGAAGCAGAAAACTTTTATAATAAAACCAGCTAATGGTGCAATGGGTCATGGGTAGGTTGATTTTTTTTCCCTTGGAAAATAAAACCATTGAAAAATAAGAGAGATGTGCACACATTACTCATGGATGGATAACACACTGAAAAAAACAATAAGCTTCTGCATTCCCTATTTTTATGACTAAATCTTCTAACAGGCTTAAGTAATCCAGTTAGAAATAAATCAATGCCTGTGAAACTTTAGAGAAATAATAGCATACAGGGCCGTTTTATTTTCTTATTTCTTCATAAACACAATACATGCTTATAATAATTTCAATAATACTGGAAAATAAGATAAATTGCTATAGAAGAGCTAACTTAGCTTGGAGAACAAAATAGAAAGAGTTGTCTTGTCATAATGCGAATGCTTGAGGAGAAATGTATATATTGCTGCTTTATAAATAAGTGTTTTCTGTTTGTAGCCATGGTAACTGCATTGAGGCTGCACAGGATACATTTTAAGCTAGTGCACCAAAGAACTAGATACTTTATGCATGAACAGAGTGCACAGCATAGCATTTTCTATTAGCCTTGCTTATGTTTAGTTTTCTGTAGTGCACTTTTTAAGAGAATGTTGGCTGAGGCTGTTTTTAGCAAAATGCGCTTTAATATTTTTAAAAACGCTATAGTGCAAAAGATCCTTGGAAATGGTATTTTTTAAAAAAGAAACCATTTAAAACGATGCACACTGTCGTAGTCACACATTATGCTCAAGCATGCTTGGTTATGTACAGGTTAGGAAGGGTGTTAGTGGGGGTTCTGTGTGAGTTGATTAGCAGCATGTTAGCTTCCTGTTACCTGATAGTGAAAATGAAACTGGGGGAGTGATGGTGATTGGTAGATGTTTCTCAATTTTTGTGCTGAACTGACAAGTATGTTTATTAGCACTAGTAACATATTTGATAGCAATGCAAAAAAAAAAATGGGGAAACGTAATGGAAAGGTCGTGGGATTATTTGATGTAGCAGAATAGTGAATGGCGAGTGTTCTGTTTCCTGTTGACTGTATTCACCTCCTGGCTACTGTCTAGTGTCCTGTTGCTGAAGGTGGCCTACCGAAGACTGCAACTACCATAGCTGAGCCATTTCCCCCTTCATTTTGACCACTTTTTGCTTGTTAAATTTTGTAGTTCATCAAAGACCTATTTTTAATGTTTATATTTTCAAGGTGTTTGCTTATCATGTAGTGTCTCATCTTGTCTTTTGTTTGTCATGACAATTTTTGTTTTGCCAGATACAAGTGTAATGACTTCAGATTACTGCTTGTTCTCATATTTTCCATCATTTTTCCTTTCAACCATTTGTATCTTTAAATCTAAAGGAGCTTTTTTTTTTCAGATGACATTGTAGTTAGACCAATTTTTTTAAACTACATTTCTCGAGCCTGACTTTTCAAGCCAATCTATTGACGCTTGATTTAGTCCACAGATTTAGAGAGAGGTTCCTTCCGTCATTTTGCTCTTTATTTTATCTATCTATATAATGCTTGCTATGGTTTATATAGCTTAATTTTTTTCTTCATGACTTCACTCTTCTGAGTGAATAGTTCTTTCCACGCACACCCATTAAATTATTTATTCATTTTTTTCTATTTTAGATATTTTGTGTTAGGCAAATCAAAGCAAGCTAAGTCCCTCTAGAGAGCCTGAGGCAGGCCAAAGTAAACATACGGGAATTGGATCCACTTGATTCACTCTAGAACCAGCCTTTGGGCTGAGAGCAAGGTTGCCGCTAGAACCACTGATGAACTGGGATTGATTGATGAAGCAGAATTAGTTAAAATGCCAAAATGCTCTGTCACATAGAATTTAGCTGCTGATTTCCCCTCCCTTCCTTTCCCCTCTGCTCTTCTTCCCTCTGTTGTAAAATATTCTCTGGATGTGCACCCACAGACCTGCTTCTGCCACCACCCCACTCATTGCGCTTGTGCAGGCACAGGGATGTGGAATTTTTCTGTAGCACTGTTCTCTTCCTGAATACATAGATGACATTTTTACCCTGGCATCTCAACCTCCATGTCAAATGATCTTTATTTGTTTTCTTTAAACTTAGGATTTCATTGATAAGAAATGGGGATAAAATTCCATCTCAGGATCATTTGATAGTTCAAGAATACATTGAAAAGCCTTTCCTAATGGAAGGCTACAAGTTTGATTTACGGATTTATATTTTGGTTACATCCTGTGATCCGTTAAAGATATTTCTCTACCATGATGGGCTTGTGCGAATGGGGACAGAGAAGTACATCCCACCAAATGAGTCCAACTTGGTAAGTGACAACAGAGAACTTAGTTATCACTCATTTGTTCAATGTCTGCCTTGAAATCATCTATTATGTGTAAGGACCGTATGAATCGAAGTTCCTTCTCCGAGGAGATGAGAGAATTGTATGCATAAATAAGACTGCTTCCCACTTACGGACAGCCTTGTGAGAACTAGACAGAGCATATGGTTAGTTCATCAGGAAAGGATAATTACTCTGGTTTGGTGTCTGAGTGTTCATATCCATGCAGTGACTACTCTTTCAAATTGACTAGTCAGTGTGGTATAGGAAACAGAAAAGATGCAGGGATCATGGAGCTCAGCAACCCCTGGGGGAGCTGACATCCATGTGGGAGGTGTAGTACAGACATGGAAGAAAGTGTGTAGATAAGAGCAACAGCTATCAGCATTAGGGTTATTTTGTAGTGGTAAAGGGTGGGGGGGGGTAGGGTTCTAAATTTGCATTGACCACAGATGAAGTTAAGGAAAAAATGCATTGAGAGACCTATTAAATGAACCAGCTAATAAGTATTTTCCATTAAGATTTTCTTGTACAGCAATTAATATTCATGGAAGATGCAACTATAATTTACCATGAAGATAATAAATGGTAATTTATTACTTATATATGTCATTGTAATTTATCATTCATATTGAATGATACTGACTTATATCTTGAATGTACTGACTACAGCTAGCGTTTTTTAGCATTTCAAAGGCCCAGTAATATTTTTTTTCAACATTTGCATACACTTCCAGCAAGACTGACCATTTCAAAGTTAAATAGTGGCTAACTCTCAAAGTTGCTACCATTAGTATACTAATTGTTTTTACATGCCTAGGAAGGAAAAAATGAGGGGAATATAAAACTATAAGGTATAACATTATAACAAAGAAATGTTTTATTTATGGTCATAAAGTTTGTTTCTAACTTTGCCCAAGTCATGTTTGAAGTGTACTACATTCCCTAGACCTGTTCTGCTTTTGAAGAAACATAAATGCCATGTGTGACTTCATAGAAACAACAGTCTATTGGAGAGGTAGGAAATAAAGATTGCAATTGGAATACCCGATGGCCAGCTTCAGTGTGGGACTGTGAGCCTGAGGGGAGCTATGGCAGAGCACAGTGGGCCATCTTTCCAAATGGAGTCTAACATAAGAAATGAAATCCAAGGAATGAGCGAGCCAGGTTCAGGATTGGGTGGAGCACCACACAAAAGAGAGGATCAGGGGGAAAAGAACAGGGAAAGTCTGTAGGAAGCAGACAAGTTCAGAAAGGGGATGTGTCTGTTCCAAGATGAGCACAGAGGGTCCCAGAAACCAGGCCTTTCCAACCCAGACCTTTCCAAATGTTGTAAAGGACTTTCTTGATAGGACGTGGGGATTCACCTCAGGATGATACTCTGAAGGGAAGAATAGCATTTGGGGTCTTAAGCCCACGTGGCCCCAGGGTGGGGATTGAGGAGGGAACCGTGTGTGCAAGGGGCAAAAGAGAGACTTGATGGATGGGAAACCAGAGAAGATTTCAGTCTGGGCATGTGAGATGAGAGGTAACTGTGAAATCAGGGCATGGATTTGAGGTCTACTTAAGGTGGCATAGAGAGCATTGTTATAATATGGTGATGGGCTGGGTTTGTGGAACAAGGGAAGCCAAAGAAACCTCAGGGTGTTTGGCCTGTACAGTTGGGAGGAGGCACTGTATTTCCATGGCAAGCGACTTAAAGAGCTCTTGAAGGTTTTGTGGAAAATTAATGTATTTTGCCTTGACCTTCACCTGGATCTGTTCCCTAAGGATCTGGTTATTCATGGAAGAACCATCTGAGTTATGAGCTTGACTTGGGGTGTGTCAGCTTGTAGTTATAATTTGTATGATTGGAATGGGTAAGAGTGGGTCATATTTGTGCAAAGTGATGGCTTCTACTGACATTGGACAGGATAAGGCTTTGGGGGTCCTATTCCGAACTACGAAGCTGTGTGTACATGGTGAGTCCCCTAGGTTAGAGGATCATAACGAGCTGGGGAGGAGAGGGGGGGCCTCTTGGTCTCATTTTGATAGTTCCTTTTGGACATGTAAGTTCCTGGCTTTGGTTCCTACATAGGCAGAAAAGGTAAGCTCTATAATTGCCAGAATCCATCACTCATCTCTATGATTTCATTATTAAATACACAAGGGGTTGTGTGGGGAAAACCCTCAGAATTTTATGTGAACTTATTGTACAATTATGTAAAAAGATTATTTTTAAAAGATAAAATAAAGTAAAAAAAAGTTTCTTTGCTGGTTTTGAGATGTCATGCTGCTGCATGGTTTCGTTGTTTTGTCTTTGTTTTACTCCAATTCCTAAATTTTAAGATAGTGAATGTACGTTTTTAATAGATCTTGTATTTCCACAGGAGATGATATTGTAAATTTAATCATAGTTATTAATGAATTTATGAGCATCAGTGAATGTAATGATGACAGAATTTGAAATGTTGAAATACAGCACTCAAGTTTTTGTTTTGTTTTGCTTTGCTTTTTTGAGACAAGGTCTCTTGTAGCCTTGGCTGACCTAGACTTACTATGTAGTGAGAGATGAATTTAAGCTACTGATTCTCCTGTCTCTATCTTCTAAATGCTGACATTACAGACACATGTCAACATATACTCTGCCATGACTGATACATACTTGAGAAGTTTCATATGTTCCAATCCACCTCATTGAGCCTATGTGATAACATGCAGTGTTGGGAATAGCTACACAGTTTATCACCTGCAGACTTTTCTGGGATCCTTCCTGCCTTTTTTTCTTTCCTTTCTCCTTAAATATTGCATAATAAATAAAAAGACAGAGTTTCCCATTATTAGAGGACCCACATGAAGTCTGAGCTGCCCATCTGCTACATCTGTGTTGGGGGCCTGAGTCCAGTCCATGCATGGATCTTGGTTGGTGCTTCAGTCTCAGCAAGGCCCTCTGAGTCTTAGTTAGTTGGCTCTGTTGGTCTCCTTGTAGACTCTGCTGCCTGCTTTTTGATCACTTCCCCAGGTAGGACTGCCTTGCCAGGCCACAGGGGAAGAGGACATGCTCAGTCCTGAAGCAACTTGATGAGCTGGGGTGGATGGGAAGTGGGGGCTCCCCTTCTCTGAGGAATAGAGAAAGGGGAAAAGAGGAGAGAAAGGAAGGGTGGGACTGGGAAGAGAGGAGGGATGGGACTACAAACAGGATGTAAAGTGAATGAACAAATTTTAGAAAGTGAGGAAAAGGAAAAAAGAAAAGTCAGATACTCAGTAGCGATAGGCATACAAATTAAGAAACAAGTAGCTGGAACGATCGTCTCTGCTTATTATCCTCAAAGATTTTATTTAATATACTGACCTATGCTATTGAAGTAAAGATGAAATGGTTAACAAGAGCTAAAATAACGGTCATGTCTGTCTGTCTGTCTGTCTGTCTGTCTCTCTCTCTCTCTCTCTCTCTCTCTCTCTCTCTCTCTCTCTCTCTCTCTGTGTGTGCGCGCGCCTCTGTGTAGGTATGTATTTGTGTGTGTGTGTGTTCATTGTGATGCAACATTTTTATTTAAAGCAATCTTGTGGAGCAGGATTAGGAAAAGGGTGGGAATTAAAGATAGACTATATTAATGTGTATGCTAAATCGACGAGGAAACATTAGATGTTTACTGAGAGTTAAAAGAAGCCTTAAATGTTGGATTATTTTTAAGATAGCTTAAAGAAAATACTACCAACAAACAAAAGAGTTTGGTGTGGGGTACATTCTGAGAATGAGGCAGGATATTTGTGAGTCTTAGGCCAGCATGGGCTACAGTGAGTCCCAGGTTATTCAGTGAGACCCTGTTACAAACAAACAAACAAACACCCTCCATCTAAAACAGCAAAATAACACAAACAGGCTAAAACAGAAATGTCACAAATGGAGCCAGATCTGTCTCACACTTTTCACTAAGACCCCTGTACAGCATTATCAAATATATGGTGGCTGCCTGTTGACACCAGTGCACTGCCTACCAGTGAGTCCAGGTGCCCTCTCGGTCAGTGTCAGGTGTGGGGACAGATGTGTCTGTGGTCCTCTGTCTCAGGTTCCCTGTTTTCTTATGTTTCCATTTTTAAAATTGTTCTTCAGAGACGCAGAATGTTTCCTAGAGAATTCCTTCCTCGAATAGATTGAAATGAACCACGTATGGGGTCCAGCACTGGGAACAGTGGGCCAAGGAAGGACTTGGAGTGGTTTGACTCAGCGAAGTCTAGGGCCACATTTTACTTTCTGGCTATGTTGTCATTCACTGGTACTTTGTAGATATCATAAATAATTAGTAAAGTCACTTGGTAGTACTAATATTTATAGTTCTATTAAGCGAAAAGTGGCATTTTGTACTTGCATGTCTTTTTATTTTTTAGTTGGTTCACTGGGTTCCTCACAGAGCCACGGGGAAAGGCTTATTTGCAGAGCATCGACACTTTACTAGTGTCTACACCACTGAAGAAAATGTCTCTCTCTCCCATCTGCAATCATTTACTTCCTACCAGTCCCTTAGTGATAGGGGTGGGACCTCCATGAATGCACACCGACTCTTCTATTCTTCAGTATTTTGTTCACATAGTTACAGGTTTTGAGAATCCATAGGTGCAGTGGCCTTTCCGTGTCCAGAAAAATAGCAGCCTACAACATTCTACCCCTTCGGCCAGCTTTTACATTCTTCCTTTCGTCCTTGTCCATGATGTCCACTAAGCTCTGGAGGGGGAAATGTAGACGTTCTATATATGGCTGAACACCCAGTTGTCACACACTCTCGTATCTTTGGCTAGTGGTCAGTCTCTGTGGTTACTAAGCCAACTGCGTAAAGAAGCTCCCCTGATCAGAACTGGCAGCCGCACTAACCTATGGGCATAAATGTCCTTATTTTGAGTGCAGTTTGACCCGGCTTGCCCAACCAGACATAGATTCCCTACTGTCTAATGGACCTTGAGTCCAGTGAGGATGTGCTTGATTATCCCTGTTACTGTCTCCTCACTCTTGCAACCGCAGGCACATGCGCCCTGGTCATTTCTCACCGCATAGCATGCATAGCACCTTCCAACCCTACATTAACAATAGCACAGGGAGGAAGCTCACTCTAGTTTAATTTATCTTTCCTGTGGACAGAGCATGCAGTGTCTGCAGCAGTCATGTCTAGTTTTGGCAGTACTCCTCAACAGTTGAGTGGGCCTCCACTGACCACAATTCTGCAGCTCACTCTCAGCCCTGGGGTTTCGGTTTCCTTTTATCAGTCCATGGCTTCTAGCACATGCCCTTTCCCTCGCTGCTGGTCATCCCTGAGCTTAAGAACTTTTCAGCTTTATCAAGTCTTTGAGGCTCTCTTCCTTGTGAAACCATGGGGTTGTGGCTCTCCCAAGTGATAACGCTTTGTCCTTCCTCCTGATAGACCCAGTTATATATGCATCTGACCAACTACTCCGTGAACAAACATAATGAACGGTTTGAACGCAATGAAACCGAAGACAAAGGCAGCAAGCGTTCCATCAAGTGGTTCACAGAATTTCTACAAGCCAATCAACACGATGTTGCTAAGTTCTGGAGTGATATTTCAGTAAGATGATTTCGTTCTGTAACTGTAAATGCCTTTCATTAGCATTAAATTTAAATACCACTCAAGTTGTTCTTTTATTAAGAGCATAGTATCTGAGGTTTAACAGAAGAGAGTTTTTATGTTTTGGTTTTTATAAAGAAAGTTGAGCTCTTTACAAGCCTTGGCGAGTAATAACCTCATTTCTAGGGAAAGGTATTCTAGATGGGACAAAAGCATACTTGAGAGCCTCGAGTTAGGAGCTCAGGAGATCAGGGGAGATGCAGAAGATGATACAGAAGATCTGTGGGGAGACTTGTGAGAGATTCCTACTGAACTGATGTGTGGACCAACTTTTGCATCTGAAGAGTAAAGCAAGGCACAATCTGTCAAGGACTGGAGAACATTTTGAAAATGTTTTTTATTTGTGTGTGTGTGTGTGTGTGTGTGTGTGTGTGTGTGTGTGTGTGTGTGTGTGCGCGCGCGCGCCCGCACTACAGCATCTGTGTGATCAGATGATGAAAGAGAGTTGATTTTTCCCTCTGAGGATCAAACTAGGGCCATCAGGTTTGGTGGCAAGCACCTTCACCCCGGGGACATCTTGACAACATCATTCATTTTAATAGAGAAGAATGACACGGTTAATGTGGCAAAATGTGTGCACCTGGAAGACAAACCTCAAAGCAGGTGTAGAACAGATTAAGGCAAACATTAAGGGTAGGCAGAGAGGACACTTGGGAAGCTCCTGTAAGTCACTGAGGTAAAAGGACAGCTTTAAGTGAACCACAGTGAAAAGGGCCCAAGGGGGTAAACACGAGGGTTAACTGATTGTCCACAATACAGCGGAGGGTCAAGGATCTCTTCATTTTCAGGGAGACTAGAAGGGAGAAGGGACTTAGTATATGAAATAGTTAGACTAGGAAGAAAGTTATTTTAAGTAAGTGTGGAATAGTTTTGAGGATGAAAGAAAGGAGTCTTGCTTATTTATAATTCATCATTTTATCAACCAACCCAGGTACACATCCACCCATCCATCCACCCATCCGTCCATCTGTCTGTCCATTCATTCATCCATCCACCCACTCATTCACTGCATACCCCAGGTTCTTAGATGACTGGCTCAGTGAGAACAAGAAAATGTTACATACCTTCTGTCCTCCCCCTCCTCCCCTCCTCCCCCTCCTCCTCCCCCTCCCTCCTCCCTCCTCCTCCTCCCCCTCCTCCTCCCCCTCCCTCCTCCCCTCCTCCTCCCCCTCCTCCTCCCCCTTCTCCCCCTCCTCCTCCTCCCCCTCCTCCTCCTCCTTCTTTTCTTTACCAATACATTAACTTCCATATGAGTTTGGGCCTTAGCGACAGTTCCTGTGAAAATGTATAACCTACTGGGCCAGCTTAGTGAGGTGGTGTAAGAGTGAAGGGCCAGGCAGAGAACAGTGCTCACCACCTCCTCCTCGTACTCTGGTTTTAGACAATACTTTTCCCATCAAACTGAATTAGAAGAAAGTGCACATGCAAGACTAGTGGAGGGTATGGAAATTAGCTTCCATTAGATCCTGAAGTATAATTTTTAGATGTGGGCAAAAAAAAATGCTACTTTACGTCTCATAATCTCTGACACATTTCATGATCTCTACAACTTGGATACTTTGTTGGCTAGAATGAACATAATGATTACAAATAACCAGTTAATGAGAATACCTTTAAAATGTTTCAAGTATGTCATTATAAATATTAAACTGTCTGCATATATACGGTTATTTGAACTGATCAGTGTTCCTGGGTGATGACAGTGAGATTAATGCCCATCTGCCCTTTTCTGTGTAATGATGCTTCCACCCAGTGGTAGGATATTTGGCCTGAGATTGATTCCTGAGAAACAGCAGACCAGCAATAGAGCAGTAGTTAAGTAGCGAAGGCTTAGTGAAGGTCTGCCCTGTTCTAGGCACTGTGCTGAAATCTGTGTCTGGGGTCTCACCCTGTCCTTTGGTTATTTAGATTGAGGAAAATGAGACACAGAGCTGAAGTACCATGCTTGCACAGCCTAGATAAGAAACAGAAAAGCCAGGTGCAAACCCAGAAGTCTGACTAGGGAGTCAAGGTCTTTACCGTCTCTCTGTGTTGCCTGTACTCAGACAGCAAGAATTAGGAAGCCACTTTAAGTGGAAGCCAGAGAAGTTTCTGGCTTTCCCATATTCCACTGTGTGTCTCCTCATGAAAAATGTTGATAGACAGTTCCAAAACATATTTATTTTTATTTTATGTATATGAGTATTTTGCCTGAACACACACATATATATATATATATACACTGTATGTGCCTGGTGCCTGTGTAGAAAAGACAAGAGAAATGGATCCCCTGGAACTGGAGTTTGATGGCTGTGAGCTGCTGTACATGCACTGGGAATCAAACTCTACTCCTCTCTAAGAGGTGCTCTTAACCACTGAGGCATCTCTCCAGCCATGATAGCCAGAGCTCTCTCTTCCTAGTTCCTCAGTGTCTGTCTACATGGCGGTCCCCAAATCCTGTTCGAGGAAAGCTGCACCCTTCCTAGATTTTTTTCCTCCTTATAACTCCTTTCTATTTCTGTATAGAGCTAGCATATGCTTCTTTTTATTTTCCGTATTTGTTTACAGATGTTTTTGGGCATCTTCAATGACAGTCACTATTACGGGCACTGGGATGGTGCAAAAAACTAAGTACATGGGGTCTTGCTCAAACACAGAGAAGAAAGCATCAATTAGTTGCTAGGATGCATTTTCAAGCATAGCTGCTTTTCAGGCATGTTGTGGAAGCTCTGCGTGAATATTAGTGACTGGGCATGGGGACCTAAGGGAGCATGCTCCAGGAAGATGGGACAGCAGAGCCTCGGGTGGCAAGAAGTGTCACCTCTCACCTAGAGTCCCAATAGTATTCTCCCCTCTGTCCCACTTTCCTGGTGAGTGAAGACTTTCATGGGACATGCCCCTTGGACTAGTGTCCAGATATAAGTGAGTATATACCATTTGACTCTTTCTGCTTCTGGGTTAACTCACTCATTATGATCATTTCTAGTTCAATCCATTTGTCCACAAATTTTGGGAATTCCTTATTTTTAACAGCTGAGTAGTATTCCATTGTGCATGGGATAATGGGGAAATAGAAGGATCTAGAGGGTCCTAGAAACCTACGAGAAGAACATTATGATGGGCAGATCTGGGCCCAGAGGTCCTGCTCAAACTATGGCACCAGCCAAGGACAATATGTGCAGTAAACTTTGAACCCCTACCCAGATCTAGCCAATGGACAAGACATTCTCCACAGTTGAGTGGAGACTGGGGTCTGACTTTCACACGAACTATGGTGCCCCATATTTGACCATGTCCCCTGGATGGGGAGGCCTGGTGGCACTCAGAGGAAGGATAGCAGGCTACCAAGAAGAGACTTGATACCCTATAAGCATATACAGGGGGAGGAGGTCCCTCTCAGTCACAGTCATAAGGGAGGGGAGTAAGGGGAAAATGGGAGGGAGGGAAGAATGAGAGGATACAAGTGATGGGATAACAATTGAGATGTAATATGAATAAATTAATAAAATATATTAAAAATAAAAAGAAGTGTCACCTACTGGAGAAATTCAAAGAGAGTGTGGCCAGAGAGACGGGTGAATGAAGGGGCAGAGCTGGAGAGAGTGAGGGTAGAGCCACTCAGCAGCTGGTTCTAAAGAGCACCGTGAGTCCACCCAGGATGCTAATTTCTCCCTGGGCCATTTTTTCTGTGTGTGAAACTATATCCAAATAAGGCGTTTTCATGTCTTTCATCACAATCTTGACAGGAGTTGGTGGTAAAGACTCTGATTGTAGCAGAGCCGCATGTCCTGCATGCGTATCGGATGTGTAGACCTGGTCAGCCCCCAGGAAGCCAAAGTGTCTGCTTTGAAGTCCTGGGGTTCGACATCTTGTTGGATAGAAAGCTAAAGCCATGGCTTCTGGAGGTAAGGCATTCTCTAAGAAGTTACAGACACACACACACACACACACACACACACACACACACACACACACACACACACACACGTCCTTGTAGTCCTTATGTGTTTAAAAACTGTGTTTCAAATGTGTGCTTGGCACAGGTGTCCCCAACTCACTGGCTGGAGTGTGTGGGAGGAAGTGAATGAAAATTCTGGGACTAGAGCCCTTCCAAGGATGAATCAATAGGATTTTATGTTGCTTCTTCACATCAGCGTAGAGAGAACTGAGGTGTCAGCTTGCTGCCTCTGAGCTGTTGGCTGGTCACATGAGTATTTTCTCATCGACCACTGCATGAGCTCTGGGTGGGCACAGCCTCTGGAGCCCATCTGGAGTGTGTCTCCAAGCACTCCAGTTGGCCCACTATTCAGTGCCCAGTTCTTAAGGCTGCAGGGGACATCAGGTCTCCCTTATGGCCATCTGATAGTTCTGAAAATGGAACGTCCTAGGGTTTGCCTCCTGTCCCCTCTAATTATTATTATACCATATGGAACAATGTAAAGAATATAAAAACGAACTCTGCTCAAGATGCTTATGTCTGCTAGCTAGAATTTAGTCCAGCCTAGGTCCCAGAGACGAGACCTGGATGAGTCCTGTTGTTCTCTTTGTTACTGCCGTTCTGAGATGGAAAAGAACCACAAACCCCTTTGACTTAGGAAGGCTTGGAATCTTATGACACATTTCTTCACTCTTTATTTTCCTTTGTTGTTTCTGCTTTACTCAGCTCAGAATCATTAATTTAAAAAAATATTGTTGCTGTCTATGAAAGGTGAACATTTTGCACGTTCAGATTCTTAAATGTACGGTTTTGAGAGCTTGGTCTGCTTTTTGCTGCCAAATGATGATGCTGTGGGTCTCATGCAATGTTAAAAACCTTCTAGCGCCACCACGTGGAATAGAGTGGACGGTGCCTCTGAGGATGAGAATGCCTAGCTACTTAGAATCTAGGCAGTGGTTGGCAGTGGCAAATTTAAAGAAAGTTTCAAGCACTGAAAACATTTTCAGGATGGGAAATTGAGCCCAGTTTGTGCCTGTTGTTAGGAACGGTTTCTGGTGGTGGAATCAATGCCTTCCAAAATGGAAGTTAGCGAGTCGCTGTTGAGCCAGGCAGAGAGAAACCAAACTTATATTGTAGGAAGCAATAGAACTAATCAGAAAGCTCCGAGGCCATGAACGGAGGGAGCTGGTGGTTAAGCATACACACGTGTAACAGTTTCCATGTTGATAATTTCTCTATTACGAGTCTTCCCAGCTTTCAAGGTAAGTCTACGTTTAACTTTCCTAAGGCTCAGATGGTGTGGGTCAGTATGAAGACAGTGGTCAGGTATGGCTGAAACTGAAGACTAAGCCTGTAGTTGGAGCTTGCAGGCGGTTTCCTGCAGTTCTTTGCCCTAAGACAATAGAAAAACAGGCGTGGCAGAGTTGTCTTAGAGCATCGACCATGTACAGCTCTGAGACTGATGACTGGAAATCCCATGTAAGGTTAAGAAACATGGCTGAATTACGTATCCGCTCTCAACAGTCAACAAAACTCATTGTTCTCTCTGTAAATTTCAGATTAATCGAGCCCCAAGCTTTGGAACTGATCAGAAAATAGATTATGATGTCAAAAAAGGAGTCCTGCTGAATGCGCTGAAGCTGCTGAACATCAGGTGAGCCTCGACCCCACCCCCTGCTCTCTGGGGTCCCCCAAATATCAGGTGAGCCTCGACCCCACCCCCTGCTCTCTGGGGTCCCCCAAATATCAGGTGAGCCTTGACCCCAGCCCCCACTCTCTGGGGTCCCCCAAATATCAGGTGAGCCTTGACCCCTGCCCCCACTTTCTGGGGTCCCCCAATATCATGTGAGCCTCAACCCACACACCTGCTCTCTGGGGTCCCCCAAACATCAGGTGAGCCTTTGCTCCACTTGCTGGGGTCCCCCACTTTGGTACAGATAAGGTGCTCCCACATGAAACTGGTGATGCATCGTGAATCTTTCAAATTTGTTTTACATTTAGGCCTCCTTCATTCCACTCTGCAAACCCACGTTTTTTCAAAAGACCTTTTCATTCCCCTTGCCCACTGCCTTTGCTGTCCCATAAAGTACTACGCACCCGCATTACCTGCTGCTCAACTGCAGAAGTGACCATAAAGTACAAAGCTGGGTTGGTGGTTCGTGTGGGAGGAGACCTCTAGCTCTACTGTCCTCTCACTGAAGGAAAGTTAAGCGCCCAGGGCCACTCAGGAAATCTTAATCATGGCTTAGTTTTTGCTATCTGTCTTTTTTCTTTTCATTTATTTATTTATTTATTTATTTATTTAATGGATGCAACAAACTCTGGGGAGCGAGTTCCAATGACTTCATTCTTTTTCCCACATCTTATATATCCCAGCAAGATCTTTCAAGCAGTACATAGATCACAATGTGGCTACATTCTATTTTTCCTTAAGTGAAAGATTACAATGAGTATATGTAAGAAAAACAGGCTCCCCAATACCCTCACATGATCAAATGTTTTACATATTATGGGTGAGAAACAAGCATGAAAAACAAGTTAGTCCCAAGAACCCTACACATTTGTAACTAAGCAATTTGTCATATGTTAACAAAGTATGAACTGTGTAATGAGAAGAGATGTCACTGTCCAGTGAGATGACCACCATCACTGGAAAAGACAGAGAGGGAAGAAAGACTTGAGGGGAGACGTGGTTGGGGTGGGGCTGAGCTGCTTGAAGTGTCTATGGCCATGGATTCAGGTGTTTGAAATGCTACCATGCAGGAACAGCTTTGACTCATTATGAAAGGAGTGTATTAGGGGAGGCTGGGGAACTGTGAGTTCGAAGCTAGCTTGGGATACATAGATCAAACCTATTTCATCAAGGAAAAAAAGAAAAAGATATCAAATGTAGTTGCTCTATCTCATATGCCCAACCATTGCAGCGCGAAACAGAGCTCGTGGCCTCTGATGAGAGGACCCTGAAGATGGACCAGGGATTTTATGCCTAGTTTATTTTTATCATCACACAAGATCTCTGAAAGTGTTACAGAATACCTCAAGGAATTCTTCTATTTAAAATACTTTCAAGCATTTAGCAGTTGCCACTGAGATCTGACTTGACATTTCCATGCGGCTTCTGTTGCTTGGTAAAAGGTGTCTGAGTATTTAGTTTTTCTCGTTGTTTGGCCTACCCCATGTGTAGTTTTTGGTTATATCAGCTGCATGTATCACACGAAGTTGTCCATTATAATGGGGCCTTATGTTTAACTGAGGGGCGTCCTTGGTGGGTCTTGACATTTACAGAGGAGGACGTTGACTCAGAAATCATCCGTGGCTATTTTTGGTCACTTCAGGGGAGAGGCACATGTATAACTTAAGGGACAGGAAATGTCTAAGTGTACAAGCACGGGCCCCTTCCTTATCTACCCCCATCCCCACATCCCCACAGGATGTGACACATGTTTTAATACTTCGAGCACACATGTGTTGCAGTGAGGGCCATTAGTACTAATTTGTGCCTAGATTTACAGACATGCAAATGTAGCTCTGTATCTACCATATTCCTAAAAGCTAGAATGGGAAAAGACTCTTGTAACTGAAATATCATTGTTTTAGCCCCACCCCCACAGGGGTGCAGGTGGTGCTGGTGTGATCTGACATGTGAGCCAACGGTGTAGCAGAATGCAGGGTCGCTTGCTTGCTTAAAACCTACAGATACGAGTTAGGAAAAAAAGGAAAATGGATTTGCTTACAGTCCTGACTGGAGGGTGAGAGAAATTCCAAGCTTCTCCCCAAGTTGCCTATAGCAGTGCTGTTATTTATAAGATAAAACAAAAGCCAGGAGGCAAAGCCTAGGTAGGCCTAGAACTGCACAGAGGTCATTTTCTTGGAGACAGTTCCTCCCATATCACCCCAGCAGGATATTTAATAGAGAAATTCTGGTGCTTCTGGAGCTCCTGTTGGCTGTACTTTACTGCTCGGCTCTGTGCTTTTCTCTTAATAAAAGGCCACAGCAATATAAAGGGGGAAAAGGTCCTTCTTCCTTCCTTTTTTATTGTTTGGTCTTTAATTTTATTTCATTTTTCCTTTCCTCTTGATGCTTTATACAAGTGACCATTCTAGAAAAACTGGAATTTAATAATAATAATAATAATAATAATAATAATAATAATAATAATAATAATAATAATACCAGTAGTAGCAGCAGCAGCAGCAGCAACAATAGTAGTAATAGTAATAATAATAGCAGCAATAGCTGTCTCAGCCCTGGCATCTCCTCTCTACTAAGCACACAGCCAGACTTGTAGTCATCGTTGCAGCTAATGTATTCTTAGTCATCTGGTCACTAACATCAGACATCTGTCCTGTTCTTCACGTCACACCCAGTCTTCTTTCAAAATATTCCTCAGTGTTTACTTTTTTTCCATCCCCACTCTGGCCTCTGTGGTCCACACCCTCATACTTCATATTTATTAATAAAATAGCACTTATGTCCTACCTTCTCTTTGTGTGTGTTCCCCGATTCCTTGGCCACGGCCCGGCATGAATTGCCGGGGGCGTGGTTTTCACGCAGGTGGGCGTGGTCAGGCCCTGCTCCTGCCTCCTTCACTGCCTGAAGCTGTACAGGAAACTCTCTAATGAGCAGTAAGCCTGTACACTCAGCTGGGTTTCTTGCGTTTACTTAGATCACTGGCCCTACTGAATGACTTTCAGTTTTATCTGTGTTTTATTTTTCTCACATTATTTTTATTTCGGCCACTGAAACCTTGAGTCGTGAGAAGAAATGGGTGTTTCCTGGCACTTCTGTACGGGGTGAGCGGTAACATGGTTTTTATTAGGGGAACGCTCATTAAATCCGTGGCTTCCTGTTTAGAGCACGATCTCTAATGACTTCAGTGCAACCCTCTGTAGCTTGTGCAGCTTTTTTTCTCCTTCAGACTAGAAATTGACTGAGCAGGTAGCACCCTTGTCTTTCCTCTTTGGTTGGCATCTGTGTCAGAGTGAGGGCAACAGAAGGTATGGAAGTGATTAAGATTAAGGATGAGGGCTCTGATTGCCTTTGTTTTGCTATTTCTTTTTCTTTCTTTTCTTTTTTTTTTTTTTTTTTTTTTTTTTTTTTTTTTTTTTTTTTTTTTTTTTTGGTTTTTCGAGACAAGATTTCTCTGTGTAGCCTTGCCTGTCCTGGAATCACTGTGTAGACCCGGCTGGCCTCGAACTCACAGTGATCCATCTGCCTCTGCCTCCCAAGTGCTAAGATTAAAAGTATGAGTCACCACCACCCAGCTGTTGTGTTATTTCTTTATGGCTGAGGGCAGAATTTATTTTATTTCTCAGTTTCTACTGGGTTCTCCCATTGCAGCTATGGTGGTGAAGAGAGAGAGACCTCAGACTTAATACTCCTCCACATGAGAGGGATGCGAGAGAAAAGGGATGAGGCAGAGGCCAAGGTCCAGAACAGGCCTTCTTGTCTGAAACCTGGAGAGCTGTGGCTAAATGTTCACAGCTGAGCAAAGGGCGGTGAAGTCAGTTTTCACATGATGACAGTGACTAGGCTTTAAATGTACTAAAGAGTGGTGAGAGCTCAGAGCTTAAATGAAATGATATGTTATAATTTGGGGGACCCTTTTCTATTCATCTCTTCTGACTCCCAAATAAATGGCACAGAGACCTATGGATATATTAACAACCATTTGGCTTTATCTGGACAGCTTTGAGCTGTACTAATCCTCTAAGCTAGTCTGGCTACTTCCCAGTATACTCCCCACACTACTTGCCATACTGCTCCTGCCTGGGCCATTTCTGCCATCAGACCACATCCTTCCTCTCCCTCTTCTTCCTCCCTCTCCCTTGTGGTCCCTACCTAAGACCTCCAGACTGGGAACACAAGTTCTGCCTACCTACCTCCTCTGCCCAGTAATTGTCCGTCAGCTTTGTTTTTTTTTTTTTTTTTTTTTTTTTTTAATCAACCAATCAGAGATAGTTGGTGAACAAAGTTTATGCAACATTGGTCAGTGTGTGTGATAATGTCCATGTCTGGACTGCAACCAGATCTCAGGGCCCAGAATTCAGTATCTGAATACACAGAGCACTAGACTAACCCTCAAGACTTAAATAAAACAAATAGATAAAGCGGGGGGTGGGGTGGGGGGAGAAGGGAGGCACATTTGTCAATTATGTAGATTAAGTCTTATAATACCTCAAGGGGAAAACAAAACACATCAGTGCTGCTGAAGTTTAAGAGACGGGGAGACAGATCTAGCATTTAACTCACTTAAGACTATAGATGCTGTGTTTCAGGGATGAAACATGAGACCAGGTGCCTTGGACTCTTCAACACATACGGAATTTTCATTTCTTTGGTTATTTTTCAAAGCACCACCTTCCATACAGAGTCCCCTGCTGGCTTGATGAAGGAGAGAGGGCGAGTGTTTGCGCAGAGAAGAGAGGAGTGAGCCAGACAGTATGTCACATGAACAGAATCTAAGAGAAGATATAAACCTAATAACTTTATTCCTGCTTCGGCGTGTTTCCTCGGCTGCAGTTTCTTCTCAAAGGGACAGCGTACCGAGTTTTCTGCAGTAAAAGTTACGGCCCTTGCGTTTTACGTTTCAGGACCAGTGATAAAAGGAGAAACTTGGCCAAACAAAAAGCTGAGGCTCAAAGGAGGCTGTATGGTCAAAATCCAATAAGAAGGCTTTCGCCGGGCTCCTCCGACTGGGAGCAGCAGAGGCACCAGCTGGAGAGGCGGAAAGAAGAGTTGGTACGAACAGCGGGTTCAGTGTATTGGCTTATTTTTATTCTGACTTGCACTGTGGTGCACAGTCAACCCACGCTAGGCAAGTGCTCTGCCACTGAGCTACACCCCAGCCTGGTGTGAACCTTTTTACAGCATGCCTACAGTTTGAACTGCTTTATTTACATCACGTTTTGTTTATGAAATCTGTTCACTTTTAGAAAGAGAGACTCGTTCAAGTACGAAAGCAGGTTTCGCGGGAAGAACATGAAAACAGACACATGGGGAACTACAGGTAACTGCTGACATATGGGGAAATGTACACAGGTAACGGCTGCGATGTTCTCACTGAGGCCGAAGAGGCGTCCGAGCAGTGGTTTCTCATCACCAGCTTTTTTCAGCATATTTTAAGTATTGTGCTTTCTTGTTAGAAAACAGCATTTCACTGTGTTTCAGGAGAGTAAAGGGAGTCTGCGAGTAGATGGGTTTCTAGCGGAAGCTGCTTTTGCTAGCTGGTCAGCTTCTGCTCTGCCCAGGAGGCTTTTAACCAACCTTTCCTGTACCTGTACTTGGTCATTCTGTGCTATTTTTAAAAAGGCAAAATTCAGATCTTCCAATATTCTTTCTGGCAGTTTTGGTGGCTGTTGTACTTCATTTTAAACCTAATTTCTCTACAAACTAGGAAAAATAAGAACAATTTGAAGGGTATGGGTGGAGATGGGGGGCCGGGAGTAGGAAATCTTCACAGTGTCCCCCAGGAAAGGACAAGAAGGGGACCCCTTACTGTTCTTAGAAAGATGGTCTTTCCTTCCAGCCTGAGATCACCTCGTCTGGATTTAGCAAAGGATGCGCAGGGGGTTTGGGTTTTCTCACACTTCCTGTAAGACGTTCTTTCCCGACGCTGACACCTCCACAGCAGCAAGAAGAGCTGAAAACACTTTCCCACTCTGCTTCTACCTGTGTTCATGCCCTCTCCCCAAAGGATCACTCAGAGGAGTGTCTGCAGTCCACACACTTAACATACACACTGAGACCGGCTGCGTTATCCCAGGTCCCCCCCCCCCCCCGTGGGCACTTCCAGTCAGAGTTAACACTTCACCAACTTGTCCAAACATCATTCCTCAAGCACTTCAGCCAAACCCTATCCTTTCTGTCTTCCAGTACTGAGTCGCTGAGTGAAACTTCTCCGTGTGGATGTTAACTGGCACCCACCAATCATCCACGCTTGCCTCTAGCACCTCGTTGGCCCAGAGCAGGGAGGGCAGTAGTGTTCTAAATGGCTGATTCTAACTATCGGATTGGGTTTCTCTGGTCTTTGTTTGGTAGGAGAATTTATCCCCCTGAAGATAAAATCCTGCTGGAGAAATATGAAGGCTTGTTGGCGGTGGCCTTCCAGACCTTTCTGTCAGGAAGAGCAGCTTCGTTCCAGCGTGAACTGAACAATCCTCTGAAAAGGATGAAGGTGAGAGGATGAGTGTCGCACTGAGAAGGAGCCAGAAGAAGCAATATGTCTTTAGTCAGGAGCCCACCTTAGGGCTGAGGGAGTGGCTCAGCGGGGGGAGGGCTTGCTGTTTCAACATGAAGGCCTGACTCCAATTGCTGTTCCCCTGTGTATGAAGCCGGTTGAAACCGTTCATGCATCTGCGACTCCAGTGCTTTTCAGAGGTCAGACAGAATCCCCGGGCCTTGCTGCCTGCCAGCTTGGCCCAGGTTAGGGAGAGACCCTGGTTCAAGGGAATAAGGCAGAGTGATAGATGCACAGCCTCCAACTGGCTTCTTGCACACACGGGCACACACACACACACACACACACACACACATATATACACATGCATGTACACATATACATATACATACACACATGCACATATACACACATGCATGTACATATACACACACAGATAAACAAAAACATACACACATGCACACACATGCATGTACACATGCACACACACATGCATGTACACATATACACATACATACACACATGCAACACATACACATAACACACACATGCACACATACACACACAGACACAGACACACACACACACACAGCCAGAGTCTTTGTCATTTTAGTAGCCATCCTCCTAGATTGGAATACATTTCTACTGTAAGCTGTGATTACGTGTTTCTCCAATAAACTTTAAGGAGACTGTGAAGTTGACAATCACAGATATGTGAACATAGTTTTGTCAGTGTTGGGACCTGGGTCACACAGGAAGATGGCTGCTTATGCTCTTCAGCACAGCTGCTCAGGCCTGCTCAACTTCCAGTTGTTGTGCCTGGACTTACATTTTCTCCTTGGACCTCAACATAAATTTAGATGAGCACAGGAGAAGGCCATTGGGTGCTTAGAGAGTCCCCTCTACTGGTCACAGGCACAGAATTAAATATTTCATATGGCTGTAAGGCATTCCTGCACTGGTTACTGTTTCTAAGACGCTTCATTAACTGGTTCCTGTTAACTCATTCCTAACATAAATTCTTTCTAAATGAAACTCTCAGGCCCGTTTTCATTTTCTCTGTTGCATTTTAATATTAAATTGCGCTAATTGGTGTTAATGAGATGAAGTCTGGAAGGTGAGCATGAGCTTTGCATGTCTTAGTGTCCAGTGAGATAATTTCCTAAATTCGGGTATTCTGAGATTTTAGCAGTATGCTGGAAAGGGCATGCTTGCACACTCGGCTTCTGCTGTGCATTCTATTCATCACAGATTGTGGTAAAGGGATCTGAAGAGGTTGCCTTTAATGTCTCCTTGTTTGACCCTCGTGACCACCAACCACTGTTAGTTCCTAGAACGATCCCTGCACATGAGCTCACAGAGCTCAGCGGACTTGAGCCTAACTTGTTTACTGACCACAGTTTCTATGATGATTTTGAAGGAGGAAGATATTTTGGATCTTCTGGAACAATGTGAAATTGACGATGAAAGTTGATGGGAAAGACTCCCAGAATCCGAGGACCAAAGGTGAAATGTCACTACCTTCCATAGTGCCAAAGTCCACGTCAATGAGTGCAAGTGATTTCTCCTAAATATTTCCCTCAAGAGTTATGATGCATTTTTATAGGAACTTTAGGAATTCTGTGTCTAGTAAAGGCAAAACCGAGCAAATGGTGTTACCTCGTGCACACACACACACACACACACACACACACACACACTTTGCTTCATTAGCTTCCTTTAGATTTTTGTTTGTCCCCAATTGCTAATGAACACCTCATGATTCAGATAGGCCTGGATTTAGGTAGGTTTCTGTTACAGTCCCAGATAATTAACAAAAATTGTGTAGGACCATAGGTAAGGCACATTGTGACCTCTGCAGATACATCAGTAGGGGGCCCTCCTGTCTGTCTATCTGTCTGGTTTCCATGTAGTGCAATCACACTTGTATGTGAATGTAACTCTCTTCTCCCCTTTTTTGTCCCTTTCTCTTCCTGTTAGTTTCCCCATCTTTCTAAGTTCTTTTATTTTTATTCTCACATTATGTGTACGCGATTATAAAATTTTGTAAGATGTCTATACAAAATCCAGGAACCACAATAGGAAAATTATCGGAGGTTGTCTTAATTCACTTAGTATGGCTATCTTCAGTGTCATCTTTAATGGCATGAATTTGGCTTCACTTTTAAAAAATATTTATTCACTTTACATCCTGATTGCAGCCCCCCTCTCCTCCCAGTGCCCCCCTTACATAGCCTCCCCCAATTCTCTCTCCTTCTCCTCAGGGAAGAGGGAGGTTTCCTCTTATGGGTACCAGCCCACCCTGGCACATTAAGTTGCTGTAGAACTGGGCTCACCCTCTCCCACCGAGGCCAGACAAAGCAGATCAATTAGGGGAACAGGCTCCAAAGGCAGGTATCAGAATTAGAGATGGCCCCCATTCTAGTTGTTGGGGAATAAAGACCAAACTGCCCATCTGTTACATACATGGCAGGGGCCTAGGACCAGGCCATGCAAGCTCTTTGGTTGGTGGTTCAGTCTCTGTTAGCCCCATAGGCCTAGGTTAGTTGACTCTGTAGGTCTTGTGGAGCCTTGACCACTCGGCTCTCTCAATCCTTCCCACAACTTTCCCGTAGGACTCCCTGAGCTCTGACTACTGTTTGGCTCTGGGTCTCTGCATTTGTTCTCAGCAGCTGCTAGGTGAAACCTCTCAGAGGAGTTATGCTAGTCTATTGACTATAAGCACAGCAGAGTAACATTAATAGCGTCAGGGATTGGTTTTCTCCCATGGGATGGGTCTCAAGTAGGTCCAGTCTTTGGTTGGCCATTCCCTCCATCTTTGATTTATCTTTGTCCCTGCACATCTTGTCGGCAGGACAAACTTTGGTTTCAAAGGCTTTGTGGGTGGGTTGCTGTCCTTATCCCTCCACTGGAAGTCCTGCCTGGCTACAGGAGGTGGCCATTTCTCTTAGTGGATGAAAAATTTTATTGTTTATGGGGACCACATTTTCCCTGTCCGTTCCTCTGATGTTGACATTTAGGTTGGCTCCATAGCATAGCCATGGTAAGTGATGCAGAAATAAGTACTGATCTCAGGAATGTGCTATGTTGTCTTTGGAGAGCCTTTATCACAGACACAGTGACAGTGACAGTGAATTCTTAAGAACAGACGCAGTTCTTAGTGTAAAGTTATTTTTATAAAACCGTTGTTTATTTCACAGTTTCTCTCTTAGCCCAGCTATCACAGAAATAACTTAGATTTTTAAATATTTGCTTATAATAAGCTTCACACACAATAACTGGGCAGTTTATTACTATATTCCTAACCCTCTAAGCTAATTTGGTTTTCTCCCAGAGATACTTGGACTTTGTAGCGTTTCCTTTTCCAGCGCTCTCTCCTGATGTCTTCTGGACCTTTCCCATGGGCTGAATCCCCCACTTTTCCCTCTAACTCTCCTTCCTTGGCTGGCAGGAAGTCCCACCCCCTATTCTCTTCCCTGCTCAGGAGTTGGCTGTCAGCTGCTTTATTGGCATATCAGGGGACAATTGGGGAGCAGAGCTTATACAACATTCAGACAGGAGAGTCTCAGACAAGGACTGCAACCAGAACATGGGGCCGGGGGCACAGAAATCAGCATCTGAGTTACACAATAGCCCTTATGCCTATATCTTAGGAAGGAGAAAGCTGTTGTGAAGGCAAAAATGAGGTCAAGTGTTTGTTCTGCTTAACACCACGGTCCTGCAGTTTATAATATTGATGAATTGCTCGCTAGCAGGGAAGCAAGAAGTCAAATGTGAGAAAATCATAGAGACACTTGCCGGCATGTACTCTTTCGTTTATATTTCAGCATTGCTAAACTCCCCCTCCATTGTGAGATCTCAGGCTTTTAAGTCCTGTTCACTAAAACAAAGAAGGAATCCCTCTCCGATGTGTTGCTGCATTGACTAGAGACTCCTTCCTAACCAGCCCACACCCTGGCTACTTCCTGTGAGCTCTTTCTTGAACCACCATGTAGCTCAGGTTTCATAGCCCCTCCCCCACCTCCTCCTCAGGACTGTTGCTGTTGCAGAGCAGCTGTCATGAGGCACTATTTGTGTGAGGTGTGATGACCTTGAAGGTGCATCTTTTTCTGCAGCACCTAAGAGTGTCTAGGATGTCACCATTCCCAAAATCTATTGGTCAAATCTGTTGAATGTGTGTAAAATGTTCTCGTTGGCTAGTTGAAGAGCAGAAGGGTGAGCGTCAAAGCAAAGTGGATACGGTGAATACTGAGTGGACTGTAAGCTAGGGGGGTGACTGAGGACAGCTTTCTGGAGGATTGCCATTGGAACTAGGTTTGCAAAATGAGCCCTATTCATCTGGGTTAGGAGGGACATTCAAGGCAAAGCAATAGAGTGTGATGCTGCCCAGGTGGAGAAGTCTGTGGCATGCTACAGGAGGCAAGGGCGACATGTGAAGACCTCAGGTGTCCAGCATTATTCTGAAAGCTGAAAGTTCCTGTGAAACAAATCTATTTAGATCATCTGAAAAAGTGAGTGCCTTGTGAACCATGGCTCCATCTGGGGAAAGCTCTGAGGAGTTTTTTCTTTTTTTCTTTCTTTCCTTCTTCTCTTCTTCTCTTCTCTTCTTCTTCTTCTTCTTTTTCTTTTTTCTTTTTTTTTTTCTTTTTCCTTGCTTTTGAAACAGGGTTTCTCTGTAACACAGAGTCCTGGCTGTCCTGGACTCTCTTTGTAGACCAGGGTGGCCTCCAACTTACAGAGATCCACCTGCTTCTGCCTCCAAAATGCTGGGATTAAAGGTGTGCACCACCATGCCTGGCTCATTTGAGGAATTTTTAAGCTTTGCATATTTTACAAGTATATTGTATCAACCAGTTGTACCAGTAGAGTTCCTAAGCTTTGCATGGCAAGCACCACAGTTTGCCATAACCAACCTGAGACAGCCTGGGGACACAGCATTGATGGTAGAGAGGCATGTGCAAAGGCCCAGAGGCGTCTTGTATTTACCTTCATTTTCTTACGTGAGATTTGCCATCCAAAGCAAAGCGTGATGGATGGATTCTGGGAGAGCCACATTGTGTATTTTCCAACTTCTACATAAACAGGAGGAGTTAACGATGTAGTTGTTGAAATGATGAATCGGGCAACTCCTTAACTGTTAGAGTCAGCAGAATTTCTGTGTAGCTGAGAGCAGCATAATTAATGTAGGAGTGTATTTATAATTCTTATTTAAGTTTTATCCAGGTTTCTAAAGTGACCCAAACTTCTAGAGACCTTCTGCTTCAGAGGAACAGGGCTTTGTGGTGAATAGTGCTCACCAAGGTCTTCATTAGTTGAATAATAATTTGAAATGTTTTGTTAGATTAACTTTGTACAGGATAAGTATTACCATCTCAATTATTTCAGAAGGAATATTAGTTAGCCACACAAATAAGTGCTACATAAAGCATTGGCCATGTTTTCAAATTGGTACACACACATTTCTTTTACTTGTACATTTATGTATTTTTATATCTGGCCTGTTTAATAATAAAACTACAAATAAAATTATGTAGCATGATTTGTGTCATAGTTTCATGCCACCTTCAAATTCCAATCATATAGTTAAAGAGCGACTGAGAGTTCATATTGCTATGACTCCTATTTACTATTTTCTATTGCTTGAACAGCCACGCTGGTCAAGAGGTCCTAAATGCCTGCATGACATGACACTTCAGCTGCCCACTCCCACTACGACTTCTCCGTAGGATCGATTAATTATGCAGTCAGTCTTTGGGAAAGTGGGAAAGCAGTGTGCTGCTTGGAGGAAGGCACTCCTGCATGCCGGATCGTGCTTCCTTCAGGGTATGCTAAACTTCTGAAGAGACATCTTTTCTCTGGGGTTCGTGTTTGCCCAGGTTGTCAACGTGTTTGATGACTGTGTTACTGGCAAGTGTTTTTATGCATTTCTGTTTGAGCATTTTTAGTACTCTGTAAATATTAGGCCATCAAAGAAGAGCATATGCTTAAAGACAAGTGGGTACCCAGTGTATTCAGTTCCTTTCTCTTGTAGGTCGTATTTCATCCTTTGCACAAGCTGTAACTTTAATGCCATCATACTTTGGCTTGCTTTGTATTCCAGATGCTTCTCCCCTCCTTCTCTCATCCTGTACTGTCACACTGGAGAGACATAGTTTCTTTCCATAAACTCCCATGACGTCCTAGGAATTCATTATGGTAGGCAATAGCATCAGAGCCACCAGTATGCAACTGCAGAAGCCTGTCTCAGCAGGAACAGGGGGTGTATGGTGTTTGTAACAAGCAGGCTTCAAATAACTGAGTTACAGAACTGCCTTGTCCTCCATTAAGCACGGCCTTTCTGAGTTAGGCCATCCCATCTCTCTCTCTGTCCCTCCACATGCCTGGTGCCTTTAGAAACATCTGTCATGAGGAGTGGAAGTAGGTTGAATCTATTAGAAATATTAGGACTAATACCATGGCAATCAGACGTGTACAGAGTCACTCTTCTGCATCATGTCCCTCTTCCAAAAAGTTTCACACCACAGCGATTTTCATATATCATGCTGGTAGAATGTCACGTTGATAATGAAAAGCAATGAAAGTCCATTGTGGCCAGGCTGCATTAAAGGTAGAAATTCTCTATGAAGGGTCGTACACAAGTCATCACATTTAAAAAGTGGATGCTTAGCTAAAATACACAAAGAGCATGTGAGACTGGCTTTGGGTTCAATTCCAAGTAAAATAAAGGAATGAACAACCAAATATCAGCAGTGAGCCAGCCATGTGAGCAGTGCTTGGCTTCCTGAACATCATGTGAGTGGCTCCGTTATAGTGCGTGGTCTTACTTCTGATGGCTTCTCTTGTTTCCGCTTTGTTAGTCCCTTTATCCTTCTCCGGTCCCACCCCAGTCATCTTTTACTAGGTGAGTCTTGATGCCTAATCTCTCATATGCTGTTTATTTTTAGATGAAATATTTCCCCTCGCTTTGTTGTTCTTTGTTTATGGAAACTGCTTTATTGCAGTTGAGTAGAAACAGCATTGTCCTTCTCAGGGCTGCGCACAGGATGTCAAGGAAGCTTCACAGCTAGTATGTCCTCTACTGGCCGAAAAGCACCAAGTAGAAGTAGAGAGGGCTTTCCATGTTCACTAATAAGCAGTGAGGATGGGGAGGGGGCAGATTCTAACCAAGCGACGTGTCCCTTTGTTGCAGCCCCTGTGTTGCATGCCGGAATATGCGCAGGTGATGAAGATGCAGAAGTGTTACTGTAGCAGCGAGAGCAGCTATGACAGCAACAGCAACAGCAGCAGCTCGGAGCTGGAGGAGAATGAAAAAGAACTGTGTCAGAAGAGACGAGAGCAAATGCCATATAACGTCAAGCACAGCAGTCACTGCAAGCTAATCCACCGGTCCAGTAAGTCAATCTCTCCTACATTGCTACATGAAGAATTATTGAATTGAAACTCTTGAATTCAATAATAAAAAAAAAAGTCCTTGGGCCAAAAGAAGCATTGTCATGTGTGAGGAGACCTGTATTCTATCCCCTGTCTTTCCCTAGTCAGAGCTGGGTCCGTCCCTCAAGCCCTCTCCACATCTGCAAGTTGAATTGAGGATCCTTTCTTCCGACTTCCATAGCTCGCTAGTTGTGGCATGGGTTTTACAGATGTGTCACGAGGCTTTTAGGTAGACCATGTTCTCTTCTAAGCCCACAGTCATTTTACCTGTCACTCCTTTGTTTCGCACTGTCACCTATTTTTAAACATCTCTCTAGGCGTTTGACTTGATATGCCCGGGAGCCGCAGAACTGGGAAGTAGTTGAAAGTTTATCCCCTCTTGCTTTCATCCTGGGGAAGCATTTAATCAGGACTTGGGGTGCATCACAGGTGTTTAGGAAATCAACCACTCCTTTTTTCATCTCTTTCCCTTCAATTATCTTTACATTCTCTCTCTCTCTCTCTCTCTCTCTCTCTCTCTCTCTCTCTCTCTCTCTTCTCTCTGTCTCTGTCTCTCTCTCTCTCCCTTTTCTTTCTTCAATCCCAATGGCCATGATCCAGCCTCTGATTTGTCACTTACCCTCAAATATCCAATATCTCCATTTTCCTAGACTTCCTTGTAAAACACTTTGTTGCTGCCACCGCTGAACTAGGACCCACTACACATGGCCATTTGCACACAGTGTCTCAAGGATATGTGCGACTTGGTTTTTATTTTGGAAGCTGACGATTTTATGTTCAGATGTTGCTGGGTTTTAGATCCCTTGCCTTTTAGCTATGTGGCTATTATTTAATAGCATGAACTGATGATGGTTATGGGTCGAGGGAAAGAAGAGATCCGTAGGGTTTTATAGCTTCTGAGGTTGATTGCCCTGAGCTCTAGGACCCACTAAGTTAAGGACC